>NC_090734.1:162450674-162460674 GCF_036898095.1 Palaemon carinicauda
GCAGACCTCCCAGTGAAAGACAAAGTTCCGACCTGACAGCAACCGCAAACAGGTCAACCAACATTCATCCGGGAATATCCCCCCTCACCACAGCCCAAAGAGATGCCACTTCGTTGTCCACAACCTGCATTCCTCAGTGACTGAAGAAGCCATCAGGCTCCGGGTTAGGTATATAACAGGATCAGACCCCCTCATTCTTCATAGCCTCAAGTGTAAGACAGTAGGTCAAGTTGCATACAGGGTTTCCTGTTTATTTCATCATCGAGAGCTCCTGGTAGGCGAAAACTTTGGCCCAGGAGCATATGTGTCCTTTTATGATCTTAAAAGAGATCGCCCTCCCCCAGCGACCCTAGTCCCCCAAACTCACCTACGACAATCAGCCTTATCCGCCAACGCCCCAGCACCTGCCACACCCACGCCCCAGCACCTGCCACACCCACGCCCACTGAGATTTCTGCTCTTATCTCCAAAGGTCGACGAAATTCATGGAGTCATTAAGCATTTTGTCTTGGAACATATACGGGAACAAGCGGAATTTACCTGTCCTTAATGAGTTCTACAATGATTTTCGTGGCATTATTGCACTGCAAGAAACCTTACTCCTCCCCCATGACCTGGCTATCAGTGATTCGGTTCATGCTGATTATAACAGTTTCTCTGTCTCGTCGATTGTTACTCACGACTACATCATTCAAGGTCGTCCGAATGGAGGTCTCTCATTTCTATGGCATAGATCTCTGAATAAGTGCGTGAAACCAGTGACGTATCAAACTGACAGACTTCTCGGCCTGCAAGTAACGATCGAAGGTAAAACCATATTACTGATTAATGCATACTTCCCCTGGGAGTGCCAGTCAAACTTTGATCAGTATTGTATATTACTAGGAGAAGTCCAAGGAATTATTAATGATACCACCGCTGACCATGTGTGCATAATAGGAGACTTTAATGCGCACCCATCTAGACTTTTCTATAATAAATTACAGCTTCTCTGTTCTCAACAATCTCTTCAAATTAGCGATTTTGCCATCCTGCCTCCTTCGTCCTTTACGTATATACAAAACAGAAATAATATGCCCATCACATCCTGGCTTGATCATTGTATTACTATTGACCGCCTGCATAGCTCTATAACTGAATGCATTATACGATACGACCTTTCGTCTGCATTCGATCACATACAAATACAGATCACATTTCACACACCCTCCCTCCCGGCAGTACCCATCCAAAGGGAGAGGCTACCATCCATCTCATGGGATTTCTCCAACCTCCAAGAATCCACTGCATTCAAACGCTTATCTGAAAGTAATCTTCGCTCGATAACTCAACCTGCTGAAGCCCTGCTGTGCAATAATCCTAATTGCCGCAACGAACAGCATAAAACAAAACTAAAGGAATTCTACGTAAATATAATAAATGCCTTAGGGAGCTCGGGAAGAGACACGTTTAGACTCTCTAGAGGTAACCATCGAAACATACTTGGTTGGAATGACTTAGTTAAAGACCTTTATGTACACTCTCGAGAAATGTACCTTCTTTGGAGGAACGATGGTAGCCAGAGAGAAGGTCCCCTTGCTCTACAGATGAGACAAGCGAGAGCCCAGTTCAAACTTGCTCTTCGTCAATGTCGTAGCAACGAAAATCAGCTACGAGCCGATGCATTGTCCAGAAAATTGACCAACTATGACTTCCCCCATCTTTTGAAAGATATTAATTCACTAAACCCAAAGTCAAACAAATTATCCCAAAGAGTAGGGGATGCAGTTGGCGAAGAATGTGGGGGGATCTCTTTAGTACCATCCTAAATTGTATAAATGACCAAGATACCCGAAATGAAGTGGATATTCTCATCAATGTCAGTATGGATTTTCAATATAGTGACCGTATCTCCCCGAGTGCCGTGTGCGAGGCTATCAAGAAATTACCTAGTAACAAGGCACCCGGCTGCGATGGCCTTCCTGCCGAGGCTTTCAAATTCTGCCACCCTATAATTTATATCCTATTTCTACACTATTTAATGCCTGTATATTACACCAATATCTCCCCGAAGCCCTGCTACTTGTCCACTTAATACCTCTCATAAAAAACAAACTGAAGGATGCCAGTGACCCAGGAAACTACCGCCCCATCGCCATTACAACAATTTCATCGAAAATATTTGAATCTCTTCTGTTCCGTCGCCTTGCACCATTTCTCCACACCGCAGACAATCAATTTGGTTTTAAGACTAACCACTCGACTGACACCTGTATATATATTTTAAAGGAGTTATTGAATTTCTATATATCCTCGGCCTCCCCTGTCCACTTATGTTTTGTAGACGTGCGGAAGGCATTTGACAGAGTAAACTATCTGAAACTCTTTTTGAAACTACGCAAAAGGGGAACTCCTCTATATCTCATCGGTATATTATACTGTTGGTTCACAACACAACAGTTCTGTGTCAAATGGGGCAATGTCCTATCCCAGCAATTCGGCTCATCTAACAGTCTCAGGCAAGGAGGCATCCTCTCTCCATATTTATTTAATGTTTACACAGACGATTTAAATATCAGACTGAATTCACTTCCCATTAATTGTACGGTTAATGGCTTTACCATAAATAACCTTTGCTACGCTGACGATATGGTCCTCATCTCCCCCTCTGCCCAAGGCCTACAACGTCTTATCGACACCTGCATCGCATACGCTAGTGAACATGATATAATCTATAACGAATCGAAGACACAGTGCATGTCTGTCCTTCCTAGATCGCTCCGTTTCGTAGAAGATCCACATATTTACCTTCAAAACCATCAGCTAGCATTTGTCAATGATTTTCCTCATCTAGGTCACATCATTACGAAAGATTTAAAGGGCACATCTGACATTGAAAACAGGCGACGTAAATTGTATTGTCTAGGGAACATCGTAACGAGAATATTTGCCTTCTGCCGCCAAGATATAAAAAAACTCCTATTTCAAACCTACTGCCGTAACGTATACGGCTGCTCGCTGTGGGCAAACTATACGCGAGAATCGATGAGACGTATCACAGTCATTCACAATGATATCCTAAGGCGCCTCACCAATACCCCGAGGCACCATTCAGCTTCAGCGATGTTTGTTGAAAATAGACTGGATAACCTAAAAACCATCATTCGTCGCTCTACAGTAAGT
This sequence comes from Palaemon carinicauda, assembly GCF_036898095.1. NCBI lineage: Eukaryota > Metazoa > Arthropoda > Malacostraca > Decapoda > Palaemonidae > Palaemon > Palaemon carinicauda. The sequence continues at coordinate 162,453,837 of NC_090734.1, forward strand.
CTCACCTCCCGCCTACGATCTAGTGAAAATCCCCTAATTCAAAATGTGCTTGCAAGTGCAGCGAGAATAAAATCCAAAATGTGGGAAACCTGGAATACGGAAGCGTCAGTACAATGAATTGTATTCACTAATATTTGATAGTGTGGATATGCCAAATCTTCATCACTAAATAAATTTGGTGTGATACCCAGTAATGTTATGATAACGTGGTTTATTATGTTACATCTTTGTTGTCTGGATGTCCTGTATTTCCTTCACACCACCTGCTCAGTGACTAGATTTTTTTTTTCTCTCCCCAGTGTTCTTTCATTATTCAAGCAATTTCTGTTCCAACATACTTATCATTGTCATCTCCATTTTATTTTTTTTTGCTTTCTCCCTCTCTTTTTGTTTGCTGATATGTATGTTATCATCATTGTTAAGCGTTAATTCTATTGTGAGTTTGTTATCCAGACCTTAGAACTCTGTGGTCAACCTGCTAATTGATGTTTATAATTTATCACTGTTATTATTGCATATCTCATTTTTTTTCCTTTCTTTTACCGATGTCAAAAGTGTAAGATCACTGTACCCTTATTGTAACTCTGTATATGGCTTTTGCTGAAATAAAGATTATTATTATTATTATTATTATTATTATTATTATTATTATTTTTATTATTATATATATATATGTATATATATATATATATATATATATATATATATATATATATATATATATATATATATATATATAAACAACTGACTTAATAAATATAGGCTAATGGTATACCAAAAGGTACAATTGAAAGCCTTGTTGCAGGTGGCGACCGAAAGACGTATTGTATGGAGGTAGAATATATTTGGATTTACAACCATTTTCAAAAAACATTTATCGCTTTCATTATTGATAAAATTAAGGCCTAATAGTTTCGTACTACTCTCATTAATCACCTTTACCATTACAAAGATAGTTACAGTTGTATACAGCTGCTATTTCGTAATTACAAAGATATGACTATAATTTTTTCCAAGTTGTGCGAAAAAGCAGTTATCGATGTTATCTGAGAAATCCTATCAGTCATTTTATCTAAGTTACACCAAATTTATAAACTGTGGTTTTCTGTGATTGTTGGAGTTATGAGTTAACCACTGTAAGGATATCTAATTCAATTTCTAAATTATGACCAATGGTCGTGTTAACTTTATTTTTTTTTCGATCATTTTCTACTACCAACCATGTATACATACAAGCTTTCGTAAACACCTGCACATACATTACATTCAAACAAACACAGAACACACGAGGTCACAGGAGTTCAGTGATCTAACACGCACATACACTCACGGATTCACACACAAGTGTGTGTGTGTATATATACAGAATATATATATATATATATATATATATATATATATATATATATATATATATATATATATATATATATATATATATATACGTGTGTGTGTATGTGTATCTGTGCGCATGGTTTCTTGTCTTTGAGTATGTGCATCGTGGATTGAGTGTAAATGTGTTTGAGGAATGTTCATTAGTGTGTAGACAATTGTATTTATATTTAAATGGTAGTACAAACTGACCTTTAGAAATATACTATTTTTTTTTCCCGAAAAGTATACAGTTTATACCACCGTAGTAATGTAAAAAAGTAATTCACTCAAAAATTTAATATGACAATAAGAGTATTAGAATAAACATAGTCAATGCCCATTGACTTGAGACAACATCGCGTAGAGATTTTCATGAAGATAATATTTTCTGTCTAAATATGCTATTCCAAAAATGATAAGATTTGGAGCAAATCTTCAGAAAGAGCTCAGTCATATTTTGCCTGAGTTCCTATGTTCGGGTCTCCTAAAAGAGGACAAATATATCTGAGAAATAGTCTCTCTCTCTCTCTCTCTCTCTCTCTCTCTCTCTCTCTCTCTCTCTCTCTCTCTCTCTCTCTCTCTCTCTCTCTCTCTCGCTAAATAAATAAATAAATAAATAAATAAATAAATAAATACACTAATTAATTATTTATTCAAAAATTAATCGAATACAGAAATATATTATTAAATAAATACACGTCTTATTAGTTTAGTCAGTAGCATTCAATCTCTAATAATTACCATTATATGATTTATATATGTATGTATGTATGTATGTATTTATGAATATGAGCTTTATCATATATTTTATTGAGACCTTGTTCGAATCTATATGTTTGATATGTTGGATAACTGGGAGTGATGTATGGGCCTATCAAAGGTAAAGTTAGTGAAAAAATACAAACACACACACACACAGACAAACACACACACCAATACACAAACACATATGTATATACATATATATGTGTATATATATTTATATATATATATATATATATATATATATATAATATATATATATATATATATATATATATATATATATATGTATAATATATATATATATATATATATATATACATATATATATATGTATATATATATTTATATATATATATATATATATATATATATATATATATATATATATATATATATATATGTATATATATATATATATATATATATATATATATATATATATATATATATATATATTGTTAGGTTTATCGAATTCTTGTAAATATGTTATTTTTGTAATGTGGATTGTATATGTTTTGTAGTTCATATTTTTCCTGTGTCTGTCTGTGTTTTCCTTTCGTGTTGTTTGGGTGTTTGTATGCCTCAGTCCTTGGATTGTTTACTTCTGCTATTGGAGCGCCACCAGGGATTGAGATTTCTTAGATTGGTAATATTGCTAATAAGCCTTGATTATATATAAAAGTGTTACATTATTTGTACTTGCTAATTTGTAAGTATTGCTATATTGCATTTAAGGTTCTGTAGACTCTTGCTGGGTATGCATGTATTTTCTGTATTTTTTTGTGTTTAATATTGACGTTATTTCCTGTATTATCTACGGTGTATTGATAATTGACTTATTTGTTCCTTACATGTTTGTTTTGCTCATTTGTAGTAATGCTGTACAATGTAAAAGTTCTTGGAGTTTCGTCAATTTACATGCGTTATTGCTTTAGTTTCATTATTCTTGTTATCGTCGTAATCCTTATTTTTATATGGATCTTTAATTGATTTTAAGTAAAATAACAAAACTTTTTAGTGTTTACTTTATTCCTAATATTATATATTTACTCGTATATCATACTTAAATTTGATGCTATATAAATTTGGATAAGAGCTCTATTATAAATATAAGCTAAGTTAAGGCATGTTTAAATGTCTTATTATTTATTGTCTATGGCTGTTTGGAGCTTCGCTTCGTAATTGCATTAGTGAAAATGCAGGAAAGAGTATTAAGAGGCGAATGGTCGTAACAATTTTGGGGCCTGTCCGGGATCTGTTTTGCCGAGTAAATCAAAGTGACCCGTAAAAGCTAAAGTTATTTTGTGGTTTTTTATATAATTTTATCCTTTGTATAATGATCTGAATAACTAAAATTTGTGCACGAATTTATTCTAGGAAGTTGTCATAAATATATTTTTCCGTATGTTTATTAGTATTTAGCCATGAAGTGAAGTGTTAATATTAAATATACGGGGCTGTGCATTTTAAGACTAATCAGATTACATATTAAGAGTAATTTTTGTTTGTTAAAGTGAATACTTTCGCTCATTTTCTTTTTGTTTACGTTTTGAAGTTAAAATTTTCTCTATCGTATATACGTTTTGATGTTAACATTTTCTCTATAGTATAGTTTTGAATATGGATCCTTTCAGCATTAGTAATTTTTCTAGTAACCCAAGTCTGCATTATTTGCATAATCATCGTATGAGATAGGATGACTGGATGGCTATTGCAGTGAAGTATGACATTTCTGTTAAAAAGGTGTGGAGGAGATCTAAGGTTGAGAATTCAGTTATTAATGCTTTGGTTGAGAAGGAGACTTTGCCCGAGGAAGCTTATGATTTATTAGATGGAGAGGGATCCCAGTTAACTCTCAAGCAGTTAAAATTGCAGTATACGCGTGATAAGGAGGAGAGAGATGGACAAAAGAGGAGAGAGCGTGAGGAGTTGGAGAGGAAAGAGAGGAGAGAGCGTGAATAGTTACAGAGGAAGGATAAGATAGAACGAGAGGAAAGGGAGCACAGATATTAATTAGAGCTCTTGGAGAAAAAGAGAATGATAAAAGATAACGTGAGCCAAGGCGATGAAAGTGAACAGGTAATTGATGTTGTTGAGGCTTCTAAAATTATTCAGTTGTTTGATGAAGCGGATCCAGACGTGTTTTTTATGCTTTTCGAAAGACTTGCGCTTAATTTGAAAGGCCTAAGCGTTTATGGCCCTTAATTTTGCAGCCGTCATTAAAGGATGAAGCTAGAACCGTTTTCTTGTCGTTAACATCTAATGAGAGTAATGATTACGACTTTACTAAAGATAGTATCCTGAAAGCGTATGAGCTTGCGGCTGAATATTAGCGTCTCAAGTTTCGTAGATATAAGAAGTTTGATTCACATTCATACATTGAATATTCACATAATCTTGTTAAATTACATGATAAATGGTATACAGCAGCAAGTGTCACTACCTTAGATGAATAAAGGGAGCTAATTTTTCTTGAACAGTTCATTAGAGGTGTTCCTATTGATGTTCAGAGATACTTATTTGAGCGTGAGGTTACAACTTTACAAAAAGCAGCTGTGTTAGCTGAGAATTACAGTTTAACTAAACCACATCAATACAGTCAAAGACAATCCAAGAAATCTCCAGGTAATGTATCAGAGGAGAAGAAATCCTCTGGATCATACAGTAGAAGTCTGTCTAAGGTTAGGTGTTGCAAATGTAACCAGATTGGTCACATGAAGGCAAGATGTCCTAATAATTATAAGGAGGGGAAGAGAGAATCTTTGGGATCAAATATGGCAATTAGGAAGGTCTGGCAGGAAATTCCTGTTTTTCGTTGTGATAGGTTACATAATGAGTTTCCTCCTTTCAAGTTTGATGGGGTTTTGTCAGTGTCAGATGACCTAGGGAGAAGTATGGCTATTAGGATAGTACGGGACACATGTTCTTCTAATAGTCTAATTGTAAAAGAAAAGGTTCCTGGATTGGAAAAGACTTTTACATTCGATAGACTGACTATTAGAAGTTTGGGTGGACTGGTAACAGTTCCCTTGTGTAGGTTATATCTGCATTGTGATTTATTAACTTGTTATGTCATAGTTGGGGTGGTGGATGAATTACCTATTCAAGGTGTTGATTTTCTCATGGGGAATGACTTGGCAGGAGGGAAGGTTGTACCTAGTCCCATAGTCGTTGACACTCCATTAGAGGTAAGCCCTGTAGAAGATCCAGTATTGTATCCTTCTTGTGTTGTACAGCGAAGCAGAAGTCTGGCTGTGGTAAAAGTCCCACGAGAGCGTGGAACAGATGTGACTAAGGACGTCAATGTAAGTACTACTTCAGGTACTGAAGAAAAAGATGCTGTTGGTACAGTTGACATAGATATCAATATTGATAGTTTATTCCAAACTGATAGTTTGAAGGAAATGCAAAAGAGAAAGAAAGTGTGATAGAAACTAAGTTTGGTTTGGAGACTGGTAACATAGTATTGGTAAATACTCTGAAGTCAGTTGAAAATTAAATTAATTCAAGTAATGTTTCTGATTGCTCTGATAATCTTTTTATATGAAATGTTCTGACATTATAAAAGCTCAACAGGAAGATTTGTCTTTGCAGTCTATTTACAGTGAAGTTGTTGCAGAAGACCAGATCAATATGGAGCCAGTATGATATTACTTGAGGAATGGACTACTAATGAGGAAGTTCAGATCTTTGTACACTCCGGCAAGTTCAACTTGGGAAATCAGGAATCAGATTGTCATTCCAGCGAGCCTAAGGTAAAAAGTATTACAAATGGCACATAATGTATCTTCTTCACACTTAGGAATAAGGAAACTTTGAGTGCAGTTTTTCAACTCTTTTACTGGCCTGGTATAATGAAAAGTGTCATAATGTGCTGTAAGTCTTGTGCAGTATATCAGCTGGTTGGTAAGCTGAATCAGATTATAAATCCTGCCCCTTTACAGCCTATCCCTGTTTTACCTGAGCCTTTTGACAAAGTCATATTAGATTGTGTGTGTCCTTTACCCAAAAGTAAGAAGCAGATTCAATATATGATTACAATGATGTGTTGTTCCAATCGTTATCCTGATGCCTATCCACTTAGGAACATAAGTTTTAAGACACTGATCCCAGTTTTAATAAAAATTTTCTCTCAGTATGGTATCCCCAAGGTTATCCAGACTGATAGAGGAAGTAACTTTACCTCTGATTTATTTAGACAGGTTATGCAGCTATGAGCATTAAACATACTTTGTCCTCAGTATACCACCCAGAGAGTCAAGGAGCCTTGGAACGGTTCCATCAGACATTGAAGGATGTCCTTACGAAGTACTGTCAGGAACATCAGACAGACTGGGATGAAGGATTACCATTCGTGTTGTATGCCATCCGCAACACTCAACAAGAAAGTCTTGGATAATCCTCAGCCAAGTTGTTATATGGAAGGAAAGTGAGAGGTCCTTTGGAGATACTCTATGACATGTGGAGGGATCAGTCGAAAGAGGTAACATTAGGAGATTATGCTAAGAACTTACAAGGTAAGCTAGAGATCTCTCATAAATTTGCATATGACCATCTAAGCATGGCTAAAGGTAAAATGAAATTAGATTTTGATAATAAGGCTGAGACACGAAGTTTTAGGCCAGGTGAATCTGTTTTAATTCTAGTACCCATAAGCAAAACCTTTGAAAATAGATATGAAGGTCCTTATATAGTGATG
>NC_090734.1:162465674-162478174 GCF_036898095.1 Palaemon carinicauda
GCTGCAGAGGTGCCCCTCCTGCGTCCGCTCGACCGGGAACAAATCCTGGACAACGGCCTGAGCCCGCAGGAAGTCCACACCCAACACTAGCCAAGTCAAGGCTGAAAAGCTCAGATACACCGTGGGTGGCAGTTCTTGAGAAAACTACCCCAAAGGTAATTTTGAAGATCCAAGTTGAGGTAATCCAAATAGCAGCTGCAGCAAAAAGGTGTGGGAGGCATTCAAGTTTAGCCCGAACTGTCTTTATCCTTCTCTCCTGGCCAGGAAGAAAACATTCTCCCCTATGAGGACAGCATAAACAAACTGACGGAGAAACTGGTAGTCGAACTCCATAATCCTTGGCAGCTTTGATAATGAATACAACAGGTGGCGTTAGTAATACATATAATTCTCACTACAATACCGGAGAGGAGGCCAACAAATGTCTCTGGCAAAACTGCCTTAGAATTTAAGATTATTACGGTAATACCTAATAATATATATATATATATATATATATATATATATATATATATATATATATATATATATATATATATATATATATATATATATATATACACGCATATATATATATATATATATATATATATATATATATATATATATATATATATATATATATATATATATCACAACTCTTAGTCAGGGAAATGGGTGTACTGTGAAAGCTTTTTATTATATTTTGTATAGAGACAACGTTAACACTTCTTAAAGTATCATGACTTTCGGCAATGTAGTTATAGTATCTTTCTATCATAGTGTAAATGTCCACAAAATTGAAAGGTTCAGCATATGCTTTCATTCCCTCTGAGACGTCATCATAGCATGGAGCGTCAATCGATTAATTGTAACCTTTCTGAGGGTGTCTTCGCTCTGCAAGTGTATCAACCTTATTTGTAACGATAATAAGTAAGAGTGCAAAATACAAATACTAACCAGGTCAATTGCAATACTTGAAAGTGCTTAATAATATGAAAATGAAGGAGCAGTTAGATATAGAGGTGGTGACAAAGGTACACAAGTGTGTACCACCTTTGTGTGTCACGACGAGCATAGTAACATTTCTCTTTTTTGTATATAACATCCTTTGTATCTTCTCTCTCCCCTCGTACTGAGAGCAACTTGCATCAACATATATGCGTATTTCTTATTGTTAACTGTAAACAGAACCAGTTGCCGGTTGGAAAAGAAATAGCATGTTGTATTCTGTGACCTTCTTGCTAGGTCCTAGTATATATATATATATATATATATATATATATATATATATATATATATATATATATATATATATATATATATATATATATATATATATATATATATATATATACTCGATGTGTTTATAATAAACTACTCAGTTGCTTTCATCTCGCCTTTGAGTCACAAACTGTTCTTGGCCCGACACATTATTGACCCCGGATATCAACTCGCTCCTCACGACTGCATCCCCCCCCCCACCATCCCCCTCACTGCCCCATCCCCCTCACTGTTACTTTGGCGGGTTCCACAGAAGTTGGTGCCGCCCCATTGAAACTTTCGTCCTTCCCCAGCGGAGAGGCGGTGCTTGGTTTCAGTACGATGAAGTCCACTTCCGCATCAAGGGCAAGACTCATTCAACCACCAAAGCAGATTATGTTCTCGCGGCGAAACCCAATGAAACCTTCCCAGAAATCTTTGACTGGCTTTTTGAACAAGGACACACCCCGATAGCATATAAAGCCCTCAAAACATACCTTCTGCAGCAGTACTCGCCGTCGCCAGCCGCCCATATAGCAAAGCTTTTTCATATCTCCCAACAACCGTTGGGGGACCAAAGGGTTTCGCTCGCCTGCAACTCGCCATAGATGGGTCTCCTCATGAGGTGAACCTACTTTGCGCCCTTTGGATATGCTGTTTACCCTAACCTGTATGTGCTACCATACCCGATGTCAACAGTTTACCCACAAAGGACTTGATGACCAAAGCTGACGCCCTTTTGGACAGCCACTTCACAACCTTCAAGACCTCCATCAACGCCTGCACTCCTGACAAAGAGGACACCTATTTAACATCAACCGAACCTAATGTGAATGCCGTAGGACACACACGCCTACCCCATGACGTGTCAGAGCGGCGACAAAGCCACCCATCACCCACCACTGTTTTGCGTCCTAACCAACGACTTCTACAGTCACTTACTGCCACCCATAAGCTGTTAGGTCATTAGGAAGGTAAGGACACGGCTTGTAGGTCAGGTTAGGGGGGGAAGTTTGGGTTAGTTGTTGTCCATTTTTCTCGCACTTTCCGACATTCATGTGCCGAGTGGTTCAAGTATGTAGATTGTTGAGACAGGCATTTACAAATTTGATGAATTCATTATTTCATTCTGTTAAACTTCCCATGAAAAACTCAACAGGTGATGATCTTTACACTATTTTCTAGCGATCGTGACCCTATTCTCGTATGTAGTTTGTTGGGACAAGCATTTACAAATCTAGTGAATTTAATATCATTTCATTCTGTGATCATTCCCTTGAAAGAGAGCTGATTTCGGACATTTTTTACTCGATTTTAGGGTGGTCCAAGGCCTGTCCCCACAAACTACAAAGGTTCCTCATTTTATTCCAGCCTCCTAGAATGGCGTTAGAATGAAAAAATAAATATTGGAATGAAAGGAATTGATTAATTAGACTAGGAAAGTATCTAAAACTTGATTTTGATATAAAACATGTAGAATATAGATTATTTAAAAACTCAATGCATTTCATAATTGTGTGCTATTCCACGCAAATATTATAGAGGTTCTCTTTCAGCAAACTGGCTTACGATATTTAAAATGCACTCGTCTGCTCTCAAATACTTCAGAAGTTTCTGTTTTGAATTATGGCCAGCAACCAATTGTTCATAATAAACATTGCGGTTCTTTTGCATTTTTCTCAGGGAGTTGGTAAATTTCCATATCACGGAGTGGTTAACTCCTAATTCCACACATATTCTTTTAAACACAGCTTCTCCATGATTATTAGTTCTGTTCAACCTAATGATGGCTCGTTCATTTTGATTCCACATATCACAAGGGAAAAGAGGCGGGCGCCTACCATTGCCTCTTCTCGTGGGTCGTCCAAAGTAATTATCCTCAAACCAGTTAATAAGTGATTGAAGCTCTTGCGGCAAGTATTCTATCAAGGCATCAATGTAAGTATCCAAATGAGGAATAGGCACAAAACACAAAGCTACGACCATTTTTGCTTTTAAAGCAAATTCAGAATCATTATTATATAAAACTTGAAGCCCAGATTGTTAAAGTTGCTTATGTACGTTATATGTTGAATACAAGAAACAACCTTGTATCACTACTCCTGGAAAAAATTCTTCCCTTGCTGATATAGCTTCTTGTTCAAAGTCACACGATATTCTTCTTGGACTTAATCCGGGAATTGCGTCACTAATAATTGGAAACATGCGTACATAAGTTGCACGCCTTTTATCTGGCAATAAGGCATACAAAACCGAGCGAACTTATCCATGTCTTCTTACCATAAGCACATAAACTTGTGAAAATAATGGAGGAGCTAACTTGAAGGTTCTGTCAGCATACCAAACCTTGGAGTCTAGTAAAAACGCAGTCCAGCTATGTCTTCCGAAAATCAAGATACTTTTATCTTAATAAACACAGTCTTCTATTAGAAAGTTTCACTTTCACCATTATTCTTCACATATTTTTTGTATTCTTCAAGGATCTCGAAATCACGAACAGGAATAGGGTTTGGTGGGGTTGAGGTCCATTTTGTTTCTTTTTCTCCTTACTATTTGCTTCATTGCGTCAAACTCTGGAAGGGCTCCTTGAGTGGCTTGAGAAACATTTTCTCGGTAAGAAATTGTAATTGTTAATGGTTGATCTTGGCTTTCTCTAGCCTGGTGCTTTATACTCGTTTTAATCTCAGCTACTTTGACGCTTGCTGCTGAACTACCATGCGAATGGTGATTCAATTCCTTTTTTTCTTCATCGTTTTTAGTGTGAATTCAGGCTTTGCATTCATTCTTGTTCTTATATCTCCAAAACTTTATAGAAGTATCCATCTTGCTGTGCTTGTCAAAAACAAATAAATATCCCTTATGAGAGAATTTTGGGTTGGCAATTTTTGGTCTTGGAACTACTGCTAGCGGGGCCAAAAAAATAGGCACCGAAGCAGTGGTGACAAAACAATTTGGAGCCAAAACGAAGGCGGCATAACATCAGCGCAATAAAATCGCCGCCAAATCAATCCATTCTGCTCTTTATCACCTCCTTCTCGATGCATCTGCTAAGCCATTTTTGAAGGACCTTCTATCGATTCTCTTTTTGGTTCACATGCCAAGCCCTTTTGGAGGGCTCTCATACTGGCTTTCTTTTCGGTTCATCTGCTCAGCCCTTTTTGAAAGGACCCTTTTTTGCTTTTTTTTTAATGCATCAGCTGAGTCATTTATGAAAGACCTCCTATTGATTTGCCATCTAGTCCATCTGATAATCAATTTTGAAGGCTCTCCTATTGGCTTTGTTTACAGTTCATCTGTTGAGCTCTTTTTGAAGGCACTCTTTTTGGCTTTCTTTTCGTTGCATCTGCTAAACCATTTATGAAGGCTCGTTTCATATACAGATAATATTACTCTCTTTTCTTCAATTCTAGTTCCTGAATATAGATCTGGGGTTGCCGAATCACCTAGTAGAGATCTAGCATATATTAGTTCATAGTGGAAATTATGGGGAAGAAAGTTGAACCCTAACAAAATTCGAAGTATGATTGTAAATAGATCGAGAACACTGGCTCCTCAACATCTAGATCACAGCTTTAATAATGTTTCTTTAACTCTACAGAACTGTTTTAAAATTTTAGTGGAGTTTTTGAATAGCAAATTTACTTATGAGAAACACAGTTTATTTCTTCTTTAATTGCAAAATAAACAAAATTGTCCCAATGAGTAAGTCTTTAAAGATCATGGTGATCAATCGATACTGAAGAAGTGTATGTTTATTTATTTATTTTATTATTTTTTTTTTTTTTACTAGTTTCAAGTATTGTTCTCATGTCTGGTCTTCGGCTGTTGAATCTCGTCGTAATTTGTTGAACAAGAAATTGCAGTCTATTAAATCTCTTATTCCGGATCTAGATACAAATCTTTATCACTGTAGTTCAGTTAGTTCTTGGTTTAAGTTACATGAGTGTCTCAAATCTGACCATCCTATGCATTCAGATATTTCCAAACAGCACCATCTTGCTCGTAATACTAGGTTAGTAGTTAATACTAAAAGTCTCAACTTTTTCATAATAAGGCTCAATACTACTTGGTATATTAGAAGTTTTATTCAGGCTATGACAAAGTTGTGGATTGATCTTCCTAATAAAGCAGTTGAATTGATGAAACTTTATAAGTTCATAGTCACCACGAAGGTTTTTATGTTGACCTGGGCGACATAAGTGTCTCCTTTTTCTTTATTTTTTTTTTTAAATCTATTTTAATCTTACTGTTCTTGAAATATCTTATATCAATTGTCTAATACTTCGCTTGTAATATATGAATTTCTTTATATATCTTACTCACTGAGCTGTTTTTTCCCTGATGGAGCTTTTGGGATTATAGCATCTGGATTTCCAACTATAGGGTGCTAAGTCCTATTAAAGATTTTAATATCGACTTTCTTTTCAGTTCGTCTACTGAGTGCTTTTTAAAGTCCTTCGTGTCAGCTTTCTTTTTGGTCCATCTACTGAGCCTTTTTTTGAAGTCCCTTCCATTTGCTTTCTTTTCAGTCCAACTGCTGAACACTTTTTGAAGGTCCTCTTATAGGTTTCCTACTGAGCCTTCTTTAAAGGCCCTAACATTTTCTTTTTATTCCATTTGTTGAGTCCTTTTTGAAGGCCCTCTCATTGGCTTTCTTTTAGATTCATTTACTGAACATTTTTTGAATATTCCATTACTCAACATTTTCTTTTCGATTTTTTGCTGAATGCTTTTTGAAGGGCCTTGTACTAATATTCTGCTAACCCTTTGAACGTCCTCCTATTCCCTGTATTTTTGGTCAGTTGGCTGAGCCAGTTTTGATGGCCCTCGTACTGGCTTTCTTTTCGGTCTGTGTGGTAGGCTCTTTTTTTTAGACCCTTCCTCACTGCCATTTTTATCTATCATGTAGTCTGGTTTTGATGGCCCTTTTCTCGGCCTGTTACCATTCCCTTTGGCGGCCAACTGTTTAAACATCCATATGATCCTTCATTCAGTCCATCCGCCGGACTGTTATAGGTACCCTTTTTTACAAGCCTGTTATCAGTTCATCTGGCAGATATCTTTAATAGTTTTGAATAACCTACACATTTTTCAAAGTGTTTCCAAAAAGCTATGGCTTACACCTATATTTTAATGTCAAAAGTTTCATCTCACTTTGTTGCGCATTGACATTAGAGTGCCTTATTGAAAAAATCCTTGCGCCAAGTACATATTCATTGTTAGATCCTTATTTTCTAATTAAGCTTTCAACTTGAACTCGTTAAGACTATAGCCTCAAACAGGAAATTATTTTCTTTAATAATTTGGTTAAAAATAAAAAATAAAAAAAATAACGAAATGATATCGTCTATTACTTTCAGTCAGTCCCGGTTTCATTCTATAAGTCAATCTGGTCTAGGGGCACACATAAAAGTATAGAAATATCATCTCCATTACCTTTACTGAATTTTCCATATCTTGCATTAACCTCGAATGCAATAGTACAACTGGTCTAAATTCAAACTTAAAAGAATAGGATTTAAAGCCTTATTGCTCAATTTTGGTCTTTGTTCCATAGCATCATTTGACGTAGTTACGATTTTATTCCATTATAGCCAAGTCGAAAAAGGTCTCGAGGGAATTTTCGATTTCAAAGTCCAATGAAAATTTTACCTCGCTTAATCTCACTCCGTCTCTCAGAGTGTTATTGCATTTAAGGCTCAGACTTTCACTTTCCTCCATTTTATTAGCAGAAGCTGGCTAGGTGTATAAACTCTACATATAAATGTTTGCTTCCATTTTTATCTTTTTCTTGGAAAGGCCATTCCAGTTGCAATGAAATATCTCCTTTGTCACCAAAAATAAAGGTTTTAAATGTTCTTCATATGGCAGTATTTTGATTGATAAGGCAATTTTAATATAAGCTTTCTTTTCGAGCGTTTTGTTTTCCATTAAGTTGACCGAATTCAACGACAAAATTTGAAAGAAAGACTCTCTCTCTCTCTCTCTCTCTCTCTCTCTCTCTCTCTCTCTCTCTCTCTCCCCCCCCCCTCTCTCTCTCTCTCTCTCTCTCTCTCTCTCTCCTCTCTCTCCTCTCTCTCTCTCTCTCTCTCTCTCTCTCTCTCTCCTAATATTTAGTTTGAAAATTCACCGAAATAGATAACACAAATGAACTGTCTCTGTGTCTGTTTCTCTCTCTACTCTTTCGTTTTCATAGTTTAGGAGGCTCACTGTGAGAGTTATTACTAATTCAGTCTATTTGGTCATTTCCTTATTGTTGCAGTGACACCCCAATTGCAGAGCCCAGAAAACCTCACATGAAAAACTAATCTTCATATCCCAAAGCCTGGTGTCCCACATAGTGTTATGCAACGCTCTTTGGTTCAGTGCAAACTTTCGCGTTCCGACATTGCGGCTTCTTTTTTATGCTTTACCACTATGGGGTGTAAACTGGGAATGACTTGTCTCTTTTATATTCACTTTTCAAAATTTGCTGCATTGAAGCGACCCTAAATTCTACCTCGGGTAGCTTCCGTTTTTAATATGTTAGTGTGACTAAAGATTTCCTTTTTTCAGTTATCTATGGCCAGGAATTATCATTAAGTGATACAAGTGATAATTTTACCTCTAGTTTTTAAGATGGTGTGTTATTTTATGGCTTAAATCAAACATGGTTATAGTTGATACATCATTACAAATATAACACACACATATAAAAAACGCACATTTTAACATACATGCGATTATATGTTTGTGTGGAAAGACATTCAAAGTGAAGAATTTAATACAAACGTAAATAAGAATCATATCAAGTACATTAATGTCCAGAAGAAACTAGGCGTACAAAATATTTCTTATTACTAACACTAACTGACTTACGCACATAGATACACATTTATACATCATTTAAAAATACATAATACAAAACTTATTAGAAATAAATGTCTTTATTGGGAAAGAAAAAAAACATGCTAATTAATGTATGTGGAACCAAATATGCAGGAAAAAACTAGGCAATATATGGATACATATCAAATATGTGGTTAAAATATTCCTTTGTTCGTACACCAAACACATCTTATAAATAGAAAAACAAACATTCAAGTCGAATATACCGAAAATGTAGGTGAAGCCATCGACGCAACCACTAAAAGGGACAAATTACCGACCTGTTTTGGCCCTAACACAAATAACTTTTGTCGAGTAAGCCCCATTCTGGCAGCATCAATGAACCGACACCCCAACTCTTTCTGCATAAATAGAGGACGAAGATTATTTAAATTATTTCCTGAGGGTTTGGATTGATTCTCCAGAAATGAAACAAAATCCTTATGCAGATTATCGTATAAGACAAATTAAATTAGTTAATTGTTCCTTAAATATTTCGCAGTTTATCTATATCTTGATTTTTTCCCCCTATTAGGATAATTTTCCCTGCAAGAGACCTTGGGGTTAAAGCATCCTGCTTTTCCAACTAGAGTTGTTGCTTAGCTTATGTAGCCTAACAGTGATAAACAAGTCGTATGATGCGTCACGGTAATGAAGTGCACTTAAGTTTATCATGTGATGTGGCATAGTCACACTGGGCTCATGAAGAAGCTATGATACACAATGCTCAATTAATCATGCAATGTTCCATGTTTATATTAAACGATTGAAATGGTAATGAAATAGATTTTGTTTTATTCATCTTATGATATACAGTAGTATACAATGAATTGGAAGGTTGCAGTCCTAGCAAATAGTATTTTAATCAATAATAATAATAATAATGATAATAATAATAATAATAATAATAATAATAATAATAATAATAATAATAATAATAATAATAATAATAATAATAATAATAATAATAATAATTGTTAAATGAAATATTTTTGCAAGCACCACGGAACCTTGTGATGGAGAAAAAAGCCTCGAATAAAGGTAATCTTAATCTTCATTTCAATTTTTTATTTTCTTTTTTAATCATCCATATAAATGATTCAGAACAGCTATTAGACGATCAATAGTTTATTCGAATTAGTAATATCCAGGTGAAGTTCGTATTTTTCTGTTAGGTGAGAGAAAGGGCGATGGTATCTGGTACAACACACAAGCATACGCTACCGGGTCTAGCGATGTCAGGTAGGGCAGCTGGTCGGGACTACGGTCACCCCAAAGCCAAAGCAACGTCCTTCAAAAGAAGGCAACAATGTTTTCCCATACGAATAGGAAAAAAACCACGCTAATAGAAGAAGAAGAAGAGGAAGAAGAAGAAGAAGAAGAAAAAAGAAGAAGAAGAAGATAGTAACAGGTTTTATTCCTCTATTTTTTGTTTTACAAAACTTTAACAATATTATTCATTTATTTTTTTTTTTATACTTTTGGTCAGGTTATGACTGTATCTTAAAACTAATTAGATAATCTGGAATTTATTCAATTTATTTAAAGCTGAATTTAGTAATACTGATCATCATTATAATAATAACATTAATAATAATCATTATCCTCATGGTCTTAATAATAAAAATAATAATAATAATAATAATAATAATAATTATAATAATAATAATAATAATAATAATAATAATAATAATAATAATTCTGCCAAGTGATTCATGAGCGCATCCTAATTTGGGGATCATGAGAATAAAACACATGCGAATATTAGCATAATTTTCATTCTTTTCATTCTTGTCAGAAAATATATCATTAGCATAATCTCCCCTCATTTTAACCTCTTCTTTAGCCCTCCCTTCCTTTCCCCTGGCTTGACGACGGCTCATGAATACCAAAGAGAGAAGGATGAGGTAGTAGGGAATGGCAGAGTTTAAGGTGAGTGGGGAAATGCTGTAAGGACACCTATTCCCGATAGAGAGAGTAAAATTTCGAGGACAGAGATCAGGTGTTTAAGGAATAGTATCATATCAAACTTCTGGGGGAAAACCTAGAGAAAAATAGCCTCGGTTTCTCCCGAGGGTCTCTCTGCAGTGGGTCTGGCAGTTGCAAAGTTTGTTTGACGTGAATCAAATGTGAAATGAATGTTCCTTTAACTCTTTTAGGATTCCGAAATTTTGGTTTCTCTCTCTCTCTCTCTCTCTCTCTCTCTCTCTCTCTCTCTCTCTCCTCTCTCTCTCTCTCTCTCTCTCTCTCTCTCTCTCTCTCTCTCTTTAATTTAGCTAAACGCTTTTCTCTCCCTTATTCTTGAAATTTAAGTTTTAATATTTCTGATCTTGCTTTTGTGTATAGTTCAGCATTATATTTCTTATTAGATTTTTTTCTCTTTTTAAGGTGATTGCATAAGTATCTCCTATATCGTCCTGTCTTTTATTTACTATACAAATACGTGTTTTCGTCACGTTTTGGGAGTTGAATTTTAATCTGTTATCATGTCAAATAATAAGCTACAATACAATTCTAATTAATGTTAGTATGATGAAAAGGTCTCTCTATCTCTCTCTCTCTCTCTCTCTCTCTCTCTCTCTCTCTCTCTCTCTCTCTCTCTCTCTCTCTCTCTCTCTCTCTCTCTCAAAACCTTTACAGTTGCTTAAGTATTTGGAATGCTCACTTCACCATGGAACTGTATTATGAGGTTTTCCATAGAAAACAGTTGGCTTTATTTGTTTTAATTCATTAGTGTTCTTTTAACCCCTCCCTTCCTCCTGTCCTGGCTTGGCAACGGCTCATGGAATACCAAAGAGGAAGGAGGAGGTAGGAGGGGATGGCAGAGTTTAAGGAGAGTGCAGAGAAGGGGGTTAGGACCCCTATTCCTGAGGGAGAGAGTAAAAAATCCTAGGACAGAGGTCAAGTATTTAAGGGAGAATGTCATATTAAACTTCTAGGGGAAAACCTAGGAAAAAATATCCTCGGCTTCTCCCAAGGGAATCTCTGTAGTGGGTCCAGCAGTTGCAAAGTTTGTTTGATGTGAATCAAATGTGGAATGAATGTTCTTTTGGCTCTTTTGGAATTGGAGATTCCTGCGAACTTCAGATTTCTCAGTTTGTCTCTCTTTTTTTCATTATAATTTAGCTAAACGCTTTTCCTTTCCTTTTCTTTTCAAATTTCAGTTTTAGCGTTTTAGATCTTGCCTGTGTGCACGATTCAGATTTACACTTCCTGTTAGATGATTTTTTTAAATGTAACTGTATACGTTTTTCCTATAGGTACTTCCTGTATTCCCCCCCTGACTATTATATATAATACAAAAACATGTTTTCGCCGCATCTTGGGAGTTGAATTCCCCTTTGTTATCATGTCAAATGAATAGCTATAGTTTAATTCAAATTTATATTCGAATGAAATCTCTCTCTCGTCTCTCTCTCTCTCTCTCTCTCTCTCTCTCTCTCTCTCTCTCTCTTCCATAAGATTACAATTAATTGTTGGTGCTAATTATACCACTCGGAGTGCACTCAAGTTTTTGCGATATCTAAATCATATCTGGGTCCTTAATTAAACTGTCATTCTTCGGGGATTAGCAGAAACTCAAGAGGCGAAGACAAGTTTTCGGATGGAGAGAGGACGTCAATTAGCCCCTCTGCACAAGTGGAATTACTTTATACTGAGGAATGAACCTGACGATAAACAACTGGACGTTGGCAGATTGTAGAAAACACTTCTTAAGGTTTCGTGTGAGGATTTTTTTTACATATGGTAAATACTGACAGAAGGGGTGATTTAACACTGAGAGTATAATAGGTTTCATATGTGTTTACCATATTAGTAAGATGAATAATTTTATCAAATAAGATGAATACGGACAACAATGGTCAATTAACAATGTAAACACGAAAGGATTCAAATTACGTTTTCATCGTTACGGTGCACAAAACCATAAGGATATATGTCATCCTATTTGGACATATTCATAGACGTTAGAATATTTTACAAATCATCTAATATTAGATTACTCTCATTAAATGTAACGAACTGATATATCATAGATATTTTATTCTTTTATTTTGTTATAGAATTATTAAGGTTTGCCATCAGAATAGTTATTCTGATATTTCTATCTAAGCCACGTATAACTTACCGGATAATGATATGAATTGATTTATTCGTGAAATTCTAGTGTTCCACGACATTTCATTGGAAATACAGAATTAGCAATGAATGGAGACAAACCTTGATATCTTCGTCGAAATCTGATTTTGAATTTTGGGGGTAGAAGAATTTTACCATTTGTATAGGCAGATTTTGGCATTCTTTGGTGATAGATTTTTGACGTATTTTTTGGGAGGCAGGTGTTGACTTTTAACGGTAGCACATTTTCGCCTCTTACTGGAAAGGTTTGG
>NC_090734.1:162490674-162493174 GCF_036898095.1 Palaemon carinicauda
ATATAGTAATATATTCTCTCTCTCTCTCTCTCTCTCTCTCTCTCTCTCTCTCTCTCTCTCTCTCTCTCTCTCTCTCTCTCTCTCTCTGTTACAAGCATGCTCAAATGACAAAGAGTCCAAACGGTTTCAGTAAATTATAAAGTATCCTATCAAACTGCGCCACTGAATCGTGTGATGCTTCATATTCTATTTTAGTGACTGAAAACCGAGGTAGTTGCCACTTGCTGCCTTGAAATATTCATACACTATATAATCTAACTTCTCCTAGAATGATGAAATAAACGAGACTTCTAAACGAAAATTGAAGAACCGGAGGACGATCACATGCAAAAGTTAAATATCATAAAAGGGTGACAATTCAGACAAGTTATCTTCAAGTTCTGTAGGGAATTGGGTAAATGTTGCGTGGGGTAATTGTGGGTATATGGGGTAAGGGGGAATCTTCGACTTGGGTAGAAGTGAGAATGGGACAGTTGGAGGTATTAAGGGGGAGGTCTTTGCTGAGATTATGGATTATACTTATGGGTTAGGATAGCAAGGATTATCTAAATACTATTTCGATACTTAAAAATTGATATTTATTAAAATTTAGTAACTGAAGTG
Organism: Palaemon carinicauda; assembly: GCF_036898095.1. Classification (NCBI taxonomy): domain Eukaryota; kingdom Metazoa; phylum Arthropoda; class Malacostraca; order Decapoda; family Palaemonidae; genus Palaemon; species Palaemon carinicauda. Next base: position 162,491,278 of record NC_090734.1, read on the forward strand.
TCCTTTGAAAATGTTTAGCTCTGTATGAAGTTTATATATATTTTACCCTACAACTTTTTTACACAACTATGCATAAACGTACTCACACACGCACATACACATGCACACAAAAATATGTACAAACACACACACTGACCCACACACACACACACACACACACACACACACATATATATATATATATATATATATATATATATATATATATATATATATATATATATATATATATATATGTTTGTGTGTGTAGGTGTGTATATACATATTGTATATAAACTAACATCTCAATTGCATTTTCCCGAATTAACAATTTTCCCAAACGCTGCAAAGGTAATGTTATTAACCGAAACATGAATCTCACTACAAAATATATTCAAGAATCAATTTGTAAATATGTATAATTCCTGGAATTTTTTCCTTTCGCTTCAATAATGAATTGCTATAGTTTAACACATTTGACGTTTACCATCCTCTCTCTCTCTCTCTCTCTCTCTCTCTCTCTCTCTCTCTCTCTCTCTCTCTCTCTCTCTCTCTCTCTCTCTCTCTCTCAGGCTGCTACAATCATCTCAGGGTCTATGGACTTCCTCATATGCAATTATATGCATTCCTTCATATATATATATATATATATATATATATATATATATATATATATATATATATATATATATATATATAAATATATATATATATATATATATATATACATATATATTTATATATATATATATATATATATATATATATATATATATATATATATATATATATTTATATATATATATATATATATATATATATATATATATATATATATATATATATATATATATATATATATATATAACGTTTGTGTGTGTGTGTATGTTTGTGTGTGTTTGTGTATGTGTAGAAATCACAAAAGGTGACACTTGATGAGTATGAAAAGTATTATAGCCACGGAAGTAAAAATTAAATGACTTGTTTGGAATTAGTACTTTCGTTCATTAGGAACATCAGTCGAATCAACACTGAGAATACATATACAACAACATCATATTCATAGAGGACAAGGGGATCCAATAGCGGTTAATTTCTCAATAATACCAGAAAATTCTTATTTTAGTTAAAAGGATAACACCCGAATAACAGAAAACAGATCAGGGTTTAGTATTCAAATTTTGCCCTTAGGTGGTACAGGAGTTTAAAAAGAGTTCAATAAAACTGCTTAGGGAATAGTCATTTACTTGGACTATTTTACTCGTCTCTGACCATCTAACTCTAATCAGTGGAACGCTAAGGCATTATCAAGAGAAGCCCTAGACCCAGCCACTTTATGCCGTTTTAATGTGACTGAAATATCTTTGAATATTTGGAATACATAGAATAATTTACAATCCGAACAAGGAATAGTATATACTATATAATTATCGTTTCCAGAACTATTCTTAATCAACGTGTTTTTTAATGTACAATTATATTCAAACACTACCGTGATATCTAGTTTCGCAAACGTTTGCCATTTAATGATTGTCTTGCAGATGTTTTATATATATATATATATATATATATATATATATATATATATATATATATATATATATATATATATATATATCACAAGCACACGTGATTTCAATCAATGTAAACATCACCCACGAATGGCATTTAATACCGAATTCTATCTTGGGAATATGTATCCACTTGGAATTCAATTTATGGTAACAGCTTTTGGCCGGGTGGAGATTCGAATCCCCACCTGTGAGCCGGAAACCATGCCAGCAACGACTCTACCGACTGAGCTATCAAGAGAGATAAAAGTGAATATATATTCCCAAGATAGAATTCAGTATTAAATGCCATTCGTGGGTGATATATATATATATATATATATATATATATATATATATATATATAT
>NC_090734.1:162498174-162508174 GCF_036898095.1 Palaemon carinicauda
CGGGTGCTTAAAGTGACGACCCAGAGTGACCGCTGTGATCAGAACGTCGCGCTAGCCTTCCCCACACCTGACGGAGGCTCATACTTCAGCGACAGCAGATGGCCTACGATTGACGTATAGGCCCAATTAAAGCAAGGAAAAATCTAATTCTTCAGCCAGTTTCAAGACTCTTTTTAATGTGATTGCATTGTAAGTAACTGTTCAACTTTCTTAAGTCCAAATTAAGGAACCAAAACGACAGTGTTTCCCTCACCCATGTAACTTTTCTTAAAGTAATTCCTGAAAGAAGTAAATAAGTATTAAATATAAGATGGACTTAAATGCACTTAAGAATTAGTAAGTAAAGTTAAATAAAATACTAGATAATCAATAAGAAGATTTATTGTGAAGCTTCATTACAAGAAAACTAAGGAATCTTCACAAATTGGTGGCAGTGTTAAGGGATACTTTGCCGTGTTATATTAAGTGTTTGAACTAATACTGGCCTTATTTCAGATACGTGTTGCATGAAACGTGTCGAAGAATTTTGAAACATAATCTCAAGAAAGTAGAGGGGAAGCAAAGGGAGCTAATACCCCAAGGATTTGCGAGTAGTTTGTATGCTTTCGTTCGCTCTCTTGTTTTATTGTATAATTAATAATGTCTCTCTAGAATAGGAAGTTAGGGCATATGTCTATCATAAGAAAATTTTGGTGTGTTTTAATTTTCCTTTTTCAAAGTGGGCTATGAGTCTTGATAATATTTTTCAAAGACTCACACAATACCAGTACGACTTGAGATTAACTGTAGACAGACGGTCGGGAAGTGCTAGTGTAGGAAGACGTCAAAATTTGACTAGAAATAATCATTTGAGTAACCGAAGTTCGAGTCCGTTAAGAACCAATATCGCCGATATGAATTCCACTGGGTTGATCGCACAAACCACACGATTTTGTGGAAATGTAGGTAGGGATAATCCAGAAGAACAAAGATTAGAGAAATGCAATATAGATAAGTGCTTAACGGATACAGAGAATAGGATCGCTCGTTTTAAAATAACTGATGAAGTTGCAAAAATTAAACAGACCATGTTGTTAGTCAAAGTGAACGTGGGGAATGCTCACACTACATTAAACGGTAAGGCTTTTGAAAACATTACAACTTATAACAAGTTCAAGGAAGAATGCAGATTATAGTGGCGATCGGCCAAGGAGACCGATCGGCTGTTGAACTTGTATGGATTTACGTCAGCTGAATTTGGAGGTAATTCCATGCCCAGTTTGTATACCCAGGCTCTGAATCATTTAGGAGTAGTTAGGGAAGATATTGTGTCATTACCCACAATCACCGTAGGAGACAGAACTAAGTTTAGTGAGGATAATAACAAACTGGTATATTTAGATGAAATTCTGACCTATATGGCCTACGGTACATTGTATGCAGCCTTTGGTGGAAACGAAAGGAAGGCTTTTAAAGACATAGAGTTAGATCCCACCCAGAAACTTACAAAAACTTTGAGCAGAATTCAGGAAGAATTACAGAAAAAGAGAGACCCTAATTAAAGAGGTCTCTTTTACAGCGATTACCAAACAAAAGAGGTATAATAATTACAGGGAAGATAAGAATAACGAGTCCAGTAAGAATAAGAATTACAATAGAAATTATCAATATAACCAGCCCCTTATAAGACAAATGAACAAAGCAAGGTAAATTATAATGATACATATAAATTTAGGGGAAATTATCATCATCATGGAGCTAGACCAAAGAATAGGTATTGCAAGTATTGTCAAAGAGGAGGTCACTCAGACCAAGAATGTTGGTACCAAGGTAAGAAGTCTAATAAGCCCTCAAAAAGTACTCCTCAGGCACAAGCAAAGGATAACTCAAATCCTACAAATTACACAGAAGAAAAACAAGGTAATAGAAAGTGACTAGAAGAGCAGGAGAGGAGTCCAGGAAATGGGGAAACCAATGAATAGAAGGATGTTGCAGGTAGCGGAGGTACATCCACGTTGCCAGCAACATATTTTTCCTTCCGACAGTAATTATTACCCACAATAAATATCAATGCAGAAGGTAAAGAATGTCATAGTTTGTTAGATTCCGGTAGTACTGTAAACATTATAGGGCGCCATACCTTGACTGATTATTTAAATATAACTATTTGTGTGACTAGGAGTGAGGATACGTTAGTAAACGGAATAATTGGCAATCAGATTAATAATGTAGGAACCAGAGATTTCAACAATGAATTGTTAGAGAAGATGTGTCAAGTGCCATTTTTAATCTTTCAAGAAGTAGCATTTCCCGCTGAGCTTTGATTTCTTTTGAAACAATGCAACATTATGGAATAGTTTTTGATTGTAAGGACAGAAGACTAAATCTAAAGGGAAATGGTCAGGAAGTCTGTTTTCAACTTGTCGAGGACAAGTCCACTACAAATTTGGCCAATTTGCAGAGGACCGCTTCGATAGTTGAAACACACTCCGGTTCAGAAAGAGAAAGGGGAATCAAAGTAGAACCAGAAGACAAGGAGAAAGAAGAAAATTTAGCAATTGCACATGGAAAGGGAGAAATTACTTCTTGTGAAGACAGCATAAATACTAAGGAAGGAAATGTCGACAAAGAATCTGAGAGAACAGATAAATAGGAATTCCAAGAAGTTTTGCTGCTAGGCAAATTGAACTCACAAGAGTTAAGACACTTAAGAGAAACGGAATCTCAAGACGAAGGAGATGTAGATTCATGTTTTTGTACTCAAGTACAAACTGGGGAAATAAGTCTGATCAGCACAGCAGATGAAAATGAAATAAGGTTTAGACTAGCCAGAGTCGTAGTACTACTGCCCAATACTCTTACTAGAGTATATTTAATGACCCGCCTGCACACAAATAATTATGTGATATTGACCTCAGAAAGATTGCCAGATTATGTCAGAATGGATAATTCATTAGTTCAGATGGAGGGATTACCTGTACTACTTATGTCATGAATTATTCTGATAAAAAAAACTCCATATGTTAGCGGGTACCGAATTTTGTACCGGAATAGAAGTTACACATAAGATGATTCCGTTAGAGGAGGAAGCATTCTTTACCATATGAAATATTGATGCAGGAATAGGTAGGGAGATATATGACACAGATTTTCCTGAGTACAGAAAAGATTAATAGAAACCTCAAATAAATATAGGCAGGACATAGCAATTACGGGTGATATGATAGATTAGGTAGGACCGAAGTGTTAAGACATAAGATAATCCTAGGGGATGGAGCCAAACCCTTTTTCATACCTAATTATAGATTACCTATCAGCCAACGTCCAATAGTAGATAAGATGATAGAAGAAATGAAGGAAGAAGGAGTGGTCATACCCTCTAAATCGCCTTATAATTCTCCCATGTTGTTAATTCCAAAGAAAGATGGAAGTTACAGATTAGTGATTGATTATCGCAAGTTGAATGCGAACACAGTTCCTGATAGAATGCCCATGCCTGTAATAAATGATGTTTTGGCTCAATTAAGAGGAGCAAAGATCTTCTCATCCTTAGATCTACTAAGTGGATATTGGCAAGTACCTTTAGACGAAGAATCTAAGCCATTAACTGCCTTCAGCACACGTAAAGAACACTTAGAATTTCAGGTAATGCCATTTGAATTAACATTAGCTTCATTGACTTTTGTAAGATTAATGTTACAGATCTTAGGAGACATTGAGAATATGTCAGTCTATTTAGATGATGTCATTATATTTAGCAAATATATGGAGAGTCATTTCAGAACAATAGAAATCATTTTAGAACGATTAAGACAGGCAGGATTAAAGATAAAGATTAAGAAATGCCAATCCTTGAGGAAATCTTTAGAATATTTAGGACATGTGATCAGTGCTGCTGAATTGCGCATACGAGAAGGGAAAATAAAGGCTATTGTGGAATATTCTGGTCCACAAAATCTGAAAGGTGTAAGAAGATTTTAAGGAATGATAGGATACTATAGACCATTTGTAAAAAAAAATTGCAACTATAGCTAAACCATTGACAGAATTAATCGAGAAGGATGTAGAGTTTGAATGGAAAACCGAACAAGGGGAGGCTTTTCAAGAGTTGAAGGAAAAATTAATCCGAGATCCTCTCTTAGTGTATCCAAACTTTAACAAGCAGTTTTACTTAGCATGTGAAGCTTCATATACAGGAATAGGAGCAGTTTTGTTACAAAAAGCAAAAACAAGAATGAGGGTTGTATATTATGCAAGTAGAGTCTTAAATGCAGCCGAACAAGATTACAATACCACAGAAAAGGAATCCTTAGCCATTTATTGGGCACTGAGAAAATTTCTGCACTTTTCGTTAGGACACAAAGTAAATGTACTTACCGATCATATACCCATCTGTGATCTATTTAAGAAAAGAGCTTTCACTAATACCTTAAAGTTTAATCGATGGTTTATTAGTGTACTGGAGTTTGCTCCAGAATTTAGATACATTCCAGGTAAGTTTAATATTTTAGCAGATGGATTATCGAGAGCATAGGAGGATAGTGAAAGAATTATCATGAATAACACCTTTTGTTTCAGCTGTCAGGTTGTAGACTTAGATTTGGAGAGAGTAAAAATAGAACAAGGGAAACAAGCAAATATCAAGAAAATAATAGGAGATTTGCGACATGATGAGAATTCTGGGTCAGATTTTGAATTAATAAATGGGATATTATATAAGAAAGCTGAGGATAGGAGTGCTTGTTCTAGACTTTATGTACCTGACACACTGACTAAGGAAGTATTAGCTATAACACATACCCACAAGTTGGCAGGACATCCAGGAATCAAAAAGACTCTAAGAACAATAAGTAGGAATTATTTTTGGCCTGAGTGCAGTGAAGAAGCAAAATAATTTGTAAATGAATGTCACACTTTTAATAGGCATAAAGGTCATGTAAATATCAGAGCTCCTTTAGAAAAATATCCTAGTAATTCAAACCCTTTTGAGGTAGTTCAGATGGATCATATGGGACCCTTTCCAAAAACTTTGAGAGTAAATAAGTATGTACTGGTTTTCATTGATTATTTGACTCGGTACATAGAAATTGTTCCAGTTAGAGATAGAACTGCAGTTTCGGTTGAAGAAGCTTTAAAGACCAGAATACTCACAAGACATTCGTGCCTGGAGGTACTTTTGTCGGACAATGCACCCGAATTTACTAGTGAAGTAATAGAGAAGCTTTGTGAATTTTTTTAGATTAAGAAATGTGAGATAACTCCTTATAAGCCGAGTTCAAATGGGACAGTAGAAAGGGCAAATAAGAAGATACAGGATGTACTGCGAACTATCATAAGTCTAACTACGGAAGATTGGGATATAGCTTTAGAGGATGTTCAGTTTACTTTGAAAAACACAGTGAATGAGGCGGTAGGAGAATCCCCACACATTTTGCTTCATGGTTATCAGAAAAGACAGCCTGACTCATTGTTAGATGAAGCAAAACCTCCTAGGCACACATATGATTACCGGGACAATGTAGCTTGGAAACTGCAAAGAACCTGTCAAATAATAAGACAGACCAGACAATCTCTAGAAAAAGAGCAACAGGTAATCAAGAAATACTATGACACAACTAGATCCAATACCGACCTAAAGTTAGGTTCACAAGTATATATAAAGGTATATGTAAAGGAAGGACCAAATGAAAAGGGGTCTCCCTGATTTGAAGGTCCTTATAGAGTGTTAGAAAGGGAAAAGAATAATAAATTTAAACTGATACATGAACAGAGTTTAGAAGTAGGGTATGCCCATTGGAATCATTTAAAGGTTGTAAAAAATAATCCATGATCCTCACAAATTCTACAGGAAGTGGTGGAAAAACTTCCATCTGATCCTACCCATAGTGGTCAGTATCAGTTGCGAAATAGACATTAAAAGTGGGGCCTTGATACAAACACATGGAAAAGATGAACTGTTAACGGATTTTACTGTAGTAAAGATCAATGTCAATTGAATATTAAAAAGGGAAGAACATTTGAAACAGTTAGATAAAGAAATTCCAAACCTTTGATAGAAGATATACTTTGGTATTATACTATGTCAGCTGTGAAGGTAATAAAAGGGCATTTGTTGGTGTTGATTCCTTTTAAGGGTATGAACTTATTTTACCTATACACAATTCATGCTTTCCCAATTAAAATAGACAATGCAACAGTGATTTGGAACCATTCATAGTTTAGTCTAGCATTGGATATGAATAAATTGTTGATGATTATTTTAAAGGGAAGGTGAACTAGAACAATGTGTATTGATAAGTGAAAGACAATCCATGTGCAATTTTGTCAAATTAAACAACCCATAAAAATTTTTTCAATGTATACAAGGTATTTTCTTTGAGAATTATGAATTGATGAGAGCGTGTAAATTTGAAACTTTCAGTTTGCCATACAGGAAATTACATTTAGGTAATGAAATCTTTGTTTATGTTCAAAATATTAAAACTGCAGAAGTTACTTGTTATGAGAAGAATCAAATATTTCAGATAGAAAGTGTGAAATCATTTACAGATTCTTGTTCAGTAGTAATTCCTGATTATCTCTATTATGTACCAGGTATGTTTTTACATTATGAATTAAATCAGTCTTCCATTGCAAAGAATTATGAATCCAAGATTAACCATTTTAAGCTAGACAAATATACAGTGGTGGAAAATGTGGCAATGCTACTTGAAAATGATTATATTCAGTTTTACAAGCAAGATGTTGCACTATTTCTAACTATGTGAAATGTATTTTTGATTATGCTTATTGCTGTGGTAACCTATAATGTGGTGAAGTATTTTATTTTCAAAAAGTTGGAAAGGATTAATGAGTTACTACTAGTTATTACTGGGAAACCTGAAGAATGAATTTTATTGTTTTTGTTTTATGAGGATTCTATAAGAATCCTAGTAGCTAGCCAAGTGGTGTCAGACAAATGATTTATTTGAATAAATTTCATATGTAAAAGGTTTATACATAATATTGATGCATTTATTCATAAGTTTTATTAGTTAATATGAAATAGAGAGACATGTGCAGTTATTAGTAATTGTAAAGGTATAGAAAGAATGAGAGAGAGAGACGAGAGCGAACATGCATTCAGGCAGGACCAAATGAAAAGGTGTCTCCCAAATTTGAAGGTCCTTATAGAGTGTTAGAAAGGGAAAAAAATTATAAATTTAAACTGATATATGAACAGAGTTTAGATGTAAGGTATGCCCATTGGAATCATTTAAGGGTTGTAAAAACTAGTCCATCGTCCTCACAAATTCTACAGGAAGTGGTGGAAAAACTTCCATCTGATCTTACCCCTAGTAGTCAGTATCAGTTGCGAAATAGACATTAAAAGTGGGGCCTTGATACAAACGCATGGAAAAGATAAACTGTTTCTGGATTATGTTGTAGTAAAGATCAATATCAATTAAATATTAGAAAGGGGAGAACGTTTGAAACAGTTAGATAAAGAAATATGAACGTGTATACTAACCAATAGTGATTCTACCTTTATAGAAATATTGAGAAACTTACAAGGTAAAATTGAAGACATTATCAGGCCTCAAAGAAAAAAAGAGATCTTTATTACCTTTTGTAGGTAGTGCATTTAGTGCTTTGTTTGGAGTGACTACAGAAAGCAATGTTAAAGGTTTAACTGATCGTTTAGAACTAATTGAGAAATGGGGTAACCAAAAGGGTAATCTTATAAGTACTTTAATAGAAAATAATAATAAGAATATAGAAAACATTAAAAGGGTGGTGGAATCTATTAATAAAATTTATGTAAATATTTCTAACAAAATAGATGACCTAGAACAAGTTTTGAAAATAATTCCTGAAGTGGAAATTGATATTAGTGATCATAAGGACTCTGTGAACGGATTATTGAATGCACAACAATGAATACTTACCACTGCTATCATTTCTCCAAAAACTTTGAAAGAAATCATAGATTGGTGTATAGTAAATAGCCATTCCAAACCTTTGATAGAAGATATATTTTGGTATTATACTATGACAACTGTGAAGGTAATAAAAGAGCATTTGTTGGTGTTGATTCCTTTTAAGGGTATGAACTTATTTGACCTATACACAATTCACCCTTTCCCAGTTAAAATAGACAATGCAACAGTGATTTGGAACCATTCAAAGGTTAGTCTAGCATCGGATATGAATAAATTGTTGATGATTATTTTAAAGGGAAGGTGAACTAGAGCTATATGTATTGATAAGGGAAAGTCAATCCATGTGCAATTTTGTGCAAATTAAACAACCCATAAAACATTTTCAATGTATACAAGGTATTTTCTTTGAGAATTATGAATTGATGAGAGCGTGTAAATTTGAAACTTAGTTTGCCCTTAGGAAATTACATTTAGGTAATGAAATCTTTGTTTATGTTCAAAATATTAAAACTGCAGAAGTTACTTGTAATGGAAAGAATCAAACACTTCAGAGAGAAAATGTGAAATCATTTACAGATTCTTGTTCAGTAGTAATTCCTGATCATCTCTATTCTGTACCAAGTGTGTTTTTACATTATGAATTAAATCAGTCTTCCATTGCAAAAAATTATGAATCCAAGATTAACCATTTTAAGCTAGACAAATTAACAGTACTGGAAAATGTGCCAATGCCACTTGATAATGATTATGTTCTGTTTTACAAGCAAGATTTCTAACTATGTGTAATGTATTTTTGATTGTGCTTATTACTGTGGTAACTTATAATGTTGTGAAGTATTTTATTTTCAAAAAGTTGGAAAGGATTAATGAGTTACCAGTAATTATTACTGGGAATCCTAAAGAATGAATTTTATTATTTTTGTTGTATGAGGATTCTATAAGAATCCTAGTAGCTAGCCAAGTGGTGTCAGACAAATGAGTTATTTGAATACATTTCTTATGCAGAAGGTTAATACATATTATTGATGCATTTATTCATGAGTTTTATTAGTTAAGAAGAAATAGAGAGACAAATGCAGTTATTAGTAATTGTAAAGGTAAAGAAAGAATCGGAGAGAGGGAGACGAGAGCGAACGTGCATTCAGGCGGGTTTTTGTAAGAAATGCACTTGGGTTGTGAAAACTTTTATAAACTTCCCGACTTAATATTCATTTCTCAAGAATGATTCAAGAAGGCTAAGACGAGGAGAGGCGCGAAAACCAAGGAATTGTCACGTGATTGAGGACAGCTTCACACCCCCAAAACGACGATGAATAAGCGCAAAGTCTCTTCCAAGAAAGTCACTCAGTATACTAGGTCTAAGGACCTACCTTAACTGGCCGGACTCAAGGCGAACAACGAGTCGTAGCTGCTCATATATTACCTGAAGGACGGCGTATATTCTGGAGCGTTTGGCAGCCGAGGAAGTAGTGGAATTATTTCTTCCCTTGAAACGAAGAACGACATCCTGAACTATTCCGCACGCATATGAAAGACTGCGTGTGATTAATGTGACGACCAAGATTGACCGCGGCGATTAGAACATCTCGCTAGCCTTCCCCACACCTGACAGACACTCATACTTCATCGACGGCAGACGGCCTACAATTGACGTATAGGCCCAATTAAAGCAAGGAAACATCTAATTCTTCAGCTCGTTTCAAGACTTCTGAATTCATCGCTATAGATTAATGTAAACTCTTTTTAATGTGATTGCATTTTAAGTGACTGTTCAACTTTCCTAAGTCCAAGTAAAGGAACCAAAGCGGCAAAATTTATCCCTCACCCACGTAACTTTTCTTAAAGTAATTCCTGAGAGAAGTAAATAAAGTATTAAATATAACATGGACTTAAATGAACTTAAGAATCAGTAAATAAAGTTAAATAAAATACTAGATAATCAGTAAGAAGATTTATTGTGAAGCGTCACTACAAGAAAACTAAAGAATCATCACACACACACACACACACACACACACATATATATATATATATATATATATATATATATATATATATATATATATATATATATATATATATATATATTTATATATATA
>NC_090734.1:162513174-162523174 GCF_036898095.1 Palaemon carinicauda
TTGTAATTATTTATGTTTATCACATCGAGCCAATTCTTTCTCTCTGGAGGGTCATAAGTAAGAAACATATGTTCTTTTCATTTGATAAAAAGAATGACAATTTGATCAGAAAATTAGGCAAAATCACATATTATCTTTCATGAATTCCTTTTCGTACCAACTGTGTGTCACACGATCGTACATAGTAATGCCTTTTTTATATATATCAAGCTTTGCATCTTCGCTCTCCCCTCACACTGATAGGGACCTGAATATACATGTCTGTTTTTCCTACTGTTAACTGCTAACATAAGCGGTTGTCGGTTAACTTGAAATTGCCTGTTATGTTTTTATGTCCTTTTTGCCTGGACTTCACGTATATAAACCAATGCTCCGTAATTGAGTTACACAGTTGCTTTCATCCTGCCTTATCAGTCACAGCCTCTCTCAATTCATCACATTGGTGACCCCGGACTGATTCGCTCCTCCTAACCCCCCCCCCCCCTCTTACCGTTACTATAACGCCTTCAAAACATACCTTCCGCAGCAGTACTTGCTGTCGCCAGCCGCCCGTATAGCAAAGCTTTTTCAGCTCTTTCATCAACTGTTGGGGCCAAAGGGCTTCACTCACCCTCAGGGAAATGACCAGTATCCCTCGCCTGCAACCTGCTGCAGACGGCTCTCCTCGTGAGGTGAACCTACTTTGTGCCCTTAGAGTAAGCCATTTACCCGAACCTGTACGCGCTCCCATACCCGATGTCGATAGTTTGCCCACAAAGGACTTGATGACCAAAGCCGACGCCCTTAAGGAAACCCACTTCATGACCAAGACATCAATCAACACCTCCACTCCTCACAAATTGGACACCTATTCAATGTCAACCGAAGCTGACGTAAATGTCGTAGGACAGACACGCCTCTGATTGCCGTAGGACACATGAATGCCATAGGATATACACGCCTACCCCGTGATGAGCCAGAGCGGTGACAAAGCCACCCATCATCCACCACTCGCTCTCCCCCCAACTAACGATTTCTACAGCCACTCACTGCCGCCCATCGGCCATAGTTTTTTCTACTACCACTCCAGATTCTGGGCCGCTGCGAAGAAATGTACAGTAGGTCAATTTTAGTTGGGGAGCCATGTACCAAGTGTGTTACACGATCGTTCATAATAATGACATTACTTTTTTTGTATATATTATGCTTTGTATCTTCACTCTCCCCTCGCACTGATAAGGACCTAAATAAACATGTCTGTTTTTCTCATCGTTAACTGTTAACAGAAGCGGTTTTCGGTTGTATATGAAATTGCCTGTTATGTTTTTATGTCCTTTTTGCCTGGACTTTTTGGATATATAAACTGATGTTCTGTAATAAAGTTACTCAGTTGCTTTCATCCTGCCTTCTTAGTCACAGCCTCTCTCAGCTCGTCAAATTTTCCACGAGAAGCTTCCACCACCTTTTAATTCAAGAAATAAAGGGAAATGCCTGTATATCTAATCAGACTAGAATGGTTCAGCTGAAGTAAAGATGACTGTCCGTGAATTACCCCTAGTGCCAAAAAAAGCAGGAAAATGTAAACATACAACATGTAACCTCTGAAGTTTAAAGAAGTGTGGAAAAACTCATCAATAAACTTGCCAAATTGAAACATTCTCTGACTGTTGCTTTGACATATGAGGAAAAGTCCATATCGTATCTAGTTAGAATGATTCATTAGAAACTTTACTGTATGCGTACTGTGTCCATGGAACCTTTGTGTATACTCGCCTCATCAACAATTATCCGTTGACATCTGCAACTAAGTTTAAAATATAATTGCTTCCTCCAGCATATTAACCAGTCCTTACGGGCGAGCTAATTCTTTGTTGTATACGGCACTAGTTGTACTCTCTCCGCGGCATCTATACTTTCTCCACTGAAGAGTACGTAGACAGGACAGCGAGAGTACGTAAATACGTTTGTATCTCCTTTCTAGTTCTGCATTTTTATTTATTACTCTCTTGCTCTTGCACACTTTCCATCTTTTGTCGTTTTGTCTCGTACCGCCTCATCCTTACTCACTAGCAGCCTTCTACCGCTCAGATTTCAAACCGATTTGATCGTAATGAGGAGTCCATATCATTTTGCCATCTGTACTTGATTAATTTCAACAAGCTAATGCTGCTATGAGAGATTGAGGGACATAAAGGATCAGTAACTACATATTTGAATTCAACTATTGGTATATAATGTAACTTTAGAATAAGAGAGAGAGAGAGAGAGAGAGAGAGAGAGAGAGAGAGAGAGAGAGAGAGAGAGAGAGAGAGAGTGAGAGAGAGAGAGAGAAGGGTGAATCTACATTTTTATTTAGTAGTATTATGGAAAAGGTTTTATATAAAAATGAGATGTCAAGTACAATAAGAAGGTATAAAACAATCTATTTAAAAGCTCTATGTTTTGAAAAGATAATCCGCGAAGTGAATATTCTTTTTATTACCACCGCCAACGAATTTGGAGAAGGTTGTACTTTCGCTACTCGTTTTCTGTTTATATGTTTGTCTGTTTGATTATGAATAACTTCCCGGCCACAATTTTACTCATATGATAGTGACACTTTAAGAGATTAAAGGATATGTTGAAACGTTGAAGTGATTTAAATTTGAAAACCTAAGGTCGAAGGTCAAGGTTAAGGTCGTGTAAAAGATCGACCGAATAAACACTAACCTTAACCCAAAGTTTACACATAGTTGTCACACAGACTTCCAATCGGCCTAGAGTCTAAATCGATTCTGGGGAAGGCAAGCTGGTTTTGAGAAACAAGCTGCTGAGGTGGAGGTCTGCCCTCTCACAGAGAGTGCTCTTCTATTTATATCTCTGTTAATCCTGAATAAAAGTGAATGTTAATATCATTATTTAATGGTTTATTCTATTACCAATAGGAAAGTATTCATATCTATTTTTCTTACAAAACTGCAAATATATTCATTAGTATTTATTGGATGGAAAAAAAAAAAAAATTTCCCAAAATTGAAAGTGGTACTGCGGTCTTATTTTTGTCCATTTGTCGTCTTCGAAGAAAATTTTTTTTTTTTTTTTTTTTATTTAATGTGCCATATTATCAAGCCGCTCTTTGGTTAATCTGGCGAGTCAATTTGGAGTCTTCTATTGGTTTTCTTTTGGGTCCATCTACTGAGGTCTTTTCAAAGGCCCTCCCCTTGGCTTTCTTTTCCGTCCATCTGCTTAGCGCTTTTTGAAGGCCCTCCTATTGACTTTCGTTTTGGATCATCTGCTGTTCCCTTTATGAAAGATCCCTATTGGGTTTCTTTTCGGTTCATCTGCGGAGCCCATTTTGAAGACACCCGGGTATGATGCCACTCCTATCGATTTTCTTTCAAGTCCTTCTGCTTACCTTATAGAAGGTTTTCCTATTTTTTTTGATTTTTTTTGATGCATCTGCTGAGCCCTTTATGAAGGCCCTCTTATCGATTTTATTTTCAGTCCATCTGCTAAGCCCTTTTTGAAGGCACTCTATTTCGCTTCCTTTTCAATCCACCTGAAGAGCCAATTATGATTTCCTTTTTATCGATTTTCTTTTTAGTCCATCTGTTACACCTTTCTGAAGGCTCTTCCATATGCTTTTTTTTCGGTTATCGGCTGAACCATTTTAGAAAGGTCTCTTTTTTCTTCCTTTTTTTGATATATCTGCTAAGCCCTTTATCAAGGCCCTCTATCGATTTTCTTTTTAGTCCATCTGCTACGCCTTTTAGAAGGCTGTCCTTTTGGCTTTCTTTACGGTTAATATGCTGAGCCCTTTTAGAAAGGTCTCTTTTTTCTTTCTTTTCGATGCATCTGCTGAGCCCTCTATGAAGGCCCCCTAATCGATTTTCTTTTTAGTTCACCTGCTAAGCCATTTTTGAAGGCACTATATTTGGCTTCCTTTTCACTCCATCTGCAGATCCATTTATGAATATCTTTTTATCTATTTTCTTTTTAGTCCATCTGCTACGCATTTTTGAATTCTGTCCTTTTGGCTTTCTTTTCGGTTAATATGCTGAGCCCTTCTAGAAATGTCTCTTTTTTCTTCCTTTTCGATGCATCTGCTAGGCCATTTATGAAGGCCCTGTTATCGATTTTCTTTTTAGTCCAAATACCAAGGCCTTTTTGAAAGCTCTCTTATTAGCTTTTTTCGGTTCATCTGCTGACTCTTTTTGAAATCACTCAGCCTTTTTGAAGGCTTCCCTATTGGTTTTCTTTGTGTTTCATTTGCTGAGCAATTTTTGAAGGCCCTCTTATCATCCATATACTAAGAAATTTTTGAAAGCTGTCCTATCGTCTTTCCTTTCGATTCATGTGCTGAGCCTTTTTGAAATTACTCTTTTTTTGCTTTTTTTCCCATGTATTTGCTTAGCCGTTTATGAAGGCCTCCAATTGATTTTTTTTTTTTATTCCAGCTGCCAAACCCTTTTTGAAGGCCCTCCTTTTGGCTTTCTTTTCGATTCATATGCTAAGCTCTTTTTGAAAAGTCTCCTTATCGTCTTCTTGATGCATCTGCTGAGCCATTTACGGAGGACCTTCTATCGTTTCTCTTTTTGGTTCACATACCAAGCTCTTTTGAAGGCTCTCCTATTGGCTTTCTTTTCGGTTCATCTGCTCAACCCTTTCTGATGACCACTTTTTGCTTTCTTTTTTATGCATATGCTGAGTCATTTATGAAAGCGCTCTTATCGATTTTCCATTTAATCCATCTGCTAATCCTTTTTCGAAGGCTCTCTTATTGGCTTTGTTTACAGTTCATCTGTTCAGCCCTTTTTAGAAGCCACTCTTTTTGGCTTTCCTTACGTTGCATCTGCTGAACCCTTTATGAAGGCTTTTTTCATATGCAGATGATGCTACTCTCTTCGCTTCAATTCTAGTTCCGCAATGTAGATCTGGTGAGATTTTTTTTTTTTTTACGCCATCCTATTTACTGTATTTTCGGTCAGTCGGCTGAGTCCTTTTTGATGGCCCTTCTACTGGCTTTCTTTTTGGTTCATGAGGTGGGCTCTTTTTTGAAACCCTTCCTACCTACCATTTCATTTTATCATGTATTCTGGTTTTGATAGCCCTTTTTCGGATTGTTACCATTCCCTTTGGCGGCCAACTGTTTAAACATCCACATAATCCATCATTCAGTCCATCTGCTGGACTATTATAGGAACCATTTTTTAAAAGCCTGTTCATCTGGCAGGTATCTTTATTAGTTTTGAATAACCTATAATTTTTTCAAAGTGTTTCCAAAAAGCCATGGCATACAACCATATTTTAAAGTCAAAAGTTTCATCTCTTTTTTGTGCATTGACATTAGAGTGACTTATTGAAAAATCCTTGCGCCAAGGATACATTCATTGTTAGATACTTATTTCCTAATTAAGCTTTCAACTTGAACTCATTGAGACTATAACTTCAAACAGGATAATAATTTTCTTTAAATATTTTGGTTAAAAATACAGAAACCGAATGACAAAACGATATCGTCTATTACTTTTATTCAGTCCGATTTCATGATAGAAGTCAATATGGTCTAGGAGCACCCATGAAAATATAGAAATATCCTCTCTATTAGCTTCACTGATTTTTCCATATCTTGCATTAACTTTGGAGACAAGAGTACAACTGGTCTAAATTCAAACTTGAAAGAATGGGATTTAAAGCCTTATTGCTCAATTTTGGTCTCTGTTCCATGGCGTCATCTGACCTTATCACGATTTTTCCATTAGAGCTAAACTAAAAAAGTCTCGAGGGTATTTTCGATTTCAAAGTCCAATGAAATTTTTACCTCTCTTAATCTCCCTCCGTCTCTCCAAGTGTTATTGCATTTAAGGCCCAGACTTTCATTATTCTTTCTTTTATTGGCAAAAGTTAGCGAGGTATAAATGTTTGCTTTCATTTTTATCTTTTTCCGGGAAATGTTATTGCATTCGCCTTGAAGTATCTCTTTTGTTACTGGAAATAGAGGTTTTAAATGTTCTTTACATCACAGCATTTTGAATAATAAAGGAATTTTACTATAAGCTTTCTTTTTGAGTGTTTTATTTTCCATTTCGTGGAGCGTAATCAACGTCTCAATTTAAAAGAGAGGTTCTCTCTCTCTCTCTCTCTCTCTCTCTCTCTCTCTCTCTCTCTCTCTCTCTCTCTCTCTCTCTCTCTCTCTCTCTCTCTCTCTCTCTCCTACTTTTTAGTTTGAAAATTCACCGAATTACATGACACAAATGAACTTTCTCTGTATTTGTTTCTTTCTCTCCCCTTTCGTTTCCTTACTTCAGGAATCTCACTGAAAGAGTTATTACTAATTCAGT
Source organism: Palaemon carinicauda (assembly GCF_036898095.1). Classification (NCBI taxonomy): domain Eukaryota; kingdom Metazoa; phylum Arthropoda; class Malacostraca; order Decapoda; family Palaemonidae; genus Palaemon; species Palaemon carinicauda. The sequence goes on from NC_090734.1 coordinate 162,519,474, forward strand.
CTATTGGGTCATATCATTGCTGTTGCAGTGACACCCGAATTGCAGAGTCCAGAAGAGCATCACATGAAAACTAATCTCCATATCCCAAAGGCCGGTGTCCCACGCAGTGTTATGCAACGCTCTTTGTTTCAGTGCAAACTTTCGCATTCCAACATTGCAGCTTCTTGTTTATGCTTCAGCCCCGTGGGGCGTAAATTGGGAATGACTCGTTTCTTTTATATTCGTGTTCAAAAATCTACCTCGGGTAGCTTCTGTATTTAATCGGTTAGGGTGACTATGTATTTCTTTTTTTTTTCAGTTATTTATGGCCAGGAATATATCATTCAACTTCTAGCTTTAAAATGTTTTTTTTTTCTTTTTTTTTTCCTTAAATTGAAAAGGGTTATAGATTGTATATAATTTCAAATATAACGCACACATATAAAAACCCATTTAGAAAAAAAAAAAGAAAAAAATCATCCCAAATCCATCAATGTCAAGAATAACCTGGATGAATGTTCGTATCAACACTAACATACCTACTTACGCACATACATACACATCCATGCTCCATTTAACAATTATATCATACAAAACTTATCAGAAGTAAGTGTCTTCATAAAAAGAATAAAAAAATAAAATAAAAATTCTGATTAAAGTATGCGGAACAAAGTGCGGGGAAAAAAACTATGCATTAAATGCACATATATCAAGTATGGAGGTTAAAATATCGTTCTCTTTGTACACCAAATACATCCCACATAAAGAAAAACAAACATTGAACTCGAATATACCGAAAATGTTGGTAAAGCCTCTGAGGCGACCACTAAAAGGGACAAATTACCGACCTGTTTTGGCCCGAACTCAAACAACTTTTGTCGAGTAAGCCCCATTCCGGCAGCTTTACTGAACCGAGACCCTACCATTTTGATCATAAAACAAAGTACGAAGAATATTATATCCTTTTCTGACAGTTTGGAGTGATGTTAAAATTTTCCAAAAAATTCAACAAAATCTTTATGCAGATTATCGCATAAGACAGAAAATTAGTTATTTGTTTTTTAATTATTTTTCAGTTTATCTATATCTTGATTTTTTCCCTAACTGGGGTAATTTTCCTCGTTGGAATCCTTCGGGTTATAGAATCTCACTTTTCCAACTAGGGTTGTAGCTTAGCTTATTTAGCATAACACTGGCAGACAAGTCGTATGATGCTTCACGGTATTGAAATACAATTAAGTTTATCATATGTTGTGGCATAGTCTTACTGAGCTAATAAAGATGATGTGATGATACTCAAAGCTAAATTAATCATGTGATGTTCCATACTTATACTAATTGGTTAAAATTGTAATGAAATAATACTCAATGTTGGATTTACCGCGTGATATACAGAAATATACAATGCAAAGGAAGGTATTAGTCCTCGCAAATTGTATTTTAAGCAAGTATTACTGTTTGATAGGTGAAATAGGACGTCTTATTAATTTTCATATGTAACCATGGTTGCTCATAAACGGCAATAATAATAATAATAATAATAATAATAATAATAATAATAATAATAATAATAATAATAATAATAATAATAATAATAATAATAATAATAATTCTGCCCAGTGATTCATGGGCGTATCCTAATCTGGGTCATGAGAATAAAACAAGCGAATATTAGCATAATTTTCATTCTTTTCACCCTTGACAGAAAATATATCATTAGCATAATCTCCCTCCATTTTTACCCCCTCTTTAACCCTCCCTTCCTTTTCCCGGGCTTGACGACGGCTCATGAATACCAAAGAGTAAAGGATGAGGTAGGAGGCGGGGGCCTAGATTAAGGAGAGTGCAGAGAGGGGGCGTAGGGACCCCTATACCCGAAGGAGAGAGTAAAAATCTGAGGACAGAGATCAGGTGTTTAAGGGATAATATCATATCAAACTTCTGGGGGAAAACCTAGGGAAAAATAGCCTCGACTTCTGCCGAGGGAATCTCGGTAGTGGGTGCAGCAGTTGCAAAGTTTGTTTGATGCGAATCAAATGTGAAATGATTGTTCCTTTGGCGCTTTGGGATTCCAAAATTTCTGCAAATTTAAGATTTCTCACTTCGTCTCTCTTTTTTTTTCATTATAATTTAGCTAAACGCTTTCCTTTCCTTACTCGAAATTTAACTTTTAGTGTTTTAGATCTTGCTTTTGCATATGATTCAGCATTATACCTCATGTTTGATGATTTTTTTTAAGGTGACTGTATAACTATTCCCTTTATCATCTTCTCTTTTGTATATAATACAAAAATTATAAGTTGAAATAAAAAAAAAATTCCTAGTAAAAATTTCTGCAAAAGCAGAGATATCTCCTCCTCTCTCTATCAAAACCCTTACAATTGCCTAAAGTATTTTAAATGCTTAAAAAAGTGTCACACTCACTGCTACCTGGGAAGTGCTTCATGAGGTGTGCACATTAAAATTCCCCGAGTCAATTTAGTATGGCCTATTATTTTTTTTTTTTTTTTACCAATGCCTAGAATTACTTCCATTCTTTCTTCTATTTGATTAGAGGATTCCCATCGAAAACAGTTGAATTTATTTGTTTCAATTTCTTAATGTCAGATTCATCACTCCACCAATTTTGCTATTTCGTTGCTGTGAAATTTTTTTATAATGGTTACACAATCATTCCCAAGTAGTTTAATATCTTGTTTGGGTAAATTTTTTGGCGAGCTAGCAGCAGTATCTGCCTCTTCAGTTACAAAAATGCCGACATAAGCAGAAATCCAAAATAATTCTATAGTTTTCTCCTGTGATTAAAACCTATCAAAGCACTCAAAAGCATGTAGTTGATGGTGACTAGGAGAAAGACTATACGTTTTTCGACAAATAATAGACATGGAAGCAAAGTTTTATTTTTCTTAAGGTTGAAGGTTAAGGAAACAGAAATTGTTAATTAATGTTTATTTATTTATTTTTTTTTTAACTCGCCCATTTGCTCTCACTGCAAATGGGTGTTCACGATTGTTTATAAATATGTCGCTATAGTTGAATAGCTTCTTTGTTGGAGAATTGGCAGATAGCATCTTTATTACACTTCGGATGATTACAAAATTTTCTACACAGGGATCTCATAGCACCGAGATATTTGGGTATGATCGGAATGGTCAACTACATAGTCTTATACTTTGAGTGTATATTAGATCTAAAGACTTGAAAGAAGCTTCATAACTTGATTTATCTACTGGGCTACCGTAATCTATTTTCGATAACATATGCTGCATAGATCATCAGTAAATATGATCCCTTTATTGTATTGGACCACTTTTTCATGAGGTCTAGAGAACTATTGCATTTTCATTTGATATAAGATACATTAGATTTCCAATCAAAGGGAATATCAAATATTAACTCTAAAAATTTCACTTATCTTCGAATTTGATTTGAGTGTTACCTAAGGCGAGGTTCATTTCTTGGTTTTGTTTCCATCCAACATTCATATAAAACATTATTGATTGATTGATATCTTTTTTTTTTGGGGGGGGGGGGGGGGCAAGAAGTCTGATACCGACAGACGAAGTTCAAACTTTTATTATATTGTTATAGGAACCATTTATTTTTCTAAATTATCCCGCACTTGTTGCATTGGGGTATTTTCTGTTAAACAGGATATTACCATCCCATTTATTGCTTAATCTCTGAATTTTTTAGATATGTTATCAAAATATGGTTTTAAT
>NC_090734.1:162543174-162548174 GCF_036898095.1 Palaemon carinicauda
AGAAAACTCCGAAAATCAAATTGACATTTTTGTTGTACAATTTTAAATAGAAACTGAAAAACTTCTTGCTGTTTTTCCTTATTCTTAAGGTTTTCAATTCGATTTCGGATAAAATTTAATATTTCCTCGCGTCTGTGCCGCTACATTTTTGAGGAATATTATTATTTCAGTATATTTTCAACACTCCTTTGATACAGATTTAAAATACAGCCTGGTTCAATAAAGCCTGGTTACCCCAATTCAAACTTTAATTGGAATCAAAGTTTTCTGGGTCTGCTTTTGACTTGCATGTCATATACATTTTGAGTCTTAGCATAAGCTGTTGTATTTTTTTATCCTTGCACATACACAGATATTAAATACACAGGTATAAAGAAAAAAAATAAACATCTATATGCACTCACCGGCATGCTCGTTTTATCGACTGCACTATATATCGATAACCAATTTGCCTTTTACAGGAGTTCGTTATACTCTTGAAACAGCCGATACACTAAATTACCCAATTACTGTAGTTTTAGCTCAAGTCAAGACTTCGCATTTCAGTGAAAAATAGACAATAGTTTAGATAACAGACATTTTGTATACTGTTCCCATTGCCATCATACGTCTCCGTTTTATAGAGTTCAAAAAAGGAAGTAAGCTGGTTGTTCGAGGATATTTCTTCTATAAAGACAAGCAGCGTGAAGACAATATAGAAATATTTCAAATATCACAAGCTTAAGTGCAAAGCGCGAGTTACAACGGGTTTAGGTGAAATAGTAACAGAAGTTCTTGAACATAATCATTTTTGAGATATCGCTGAAAGTGAAGCACATAAATTTGTGGAAAACATACGTAAAATGGCCATATCTTCCACAGAGGTACTTCAAGCAATACTGTCAAATGGATTCAAGAACTTTGGCGCAGTTGGAGGTTGCAAACTTCCGAAAACGCAAACAATGAGAAGGAAGATAATTATCAGATTTAAAATTAATTGTATGCCACCACTTCCACAAAGTCAGAGGGAATCATCTTTTAATAAGGAATATACGAAAACGAATTAAGGTGACAATTTATTTAGACTATGCGATCCTGCATAGTGACAAATGTTTTAGTCGAAGAAAAAGAAGAAGAAGAAGAAGAAGAAGAATCTGTGCCTACTGAGAACTGCATATTGATTTTTGCCACTGCACGTAACACCCGTCATTTGGCAAATAATGTTCATTGGTATTGTGACGGGCGTTCAAACCCGTTATAGTGCTATTTCATCAGCTATATATATTTCATGCATTCCAAATAAATTCGGTAATTCTGCTTCTGTATACCTTAATACCGGATAAGTTAAAAGCGACTTATAATACTCTATTGAAGATTATTAGGATTATACCAATTTTACGTCTCCTTCCTCTATAACTATTGATTTTAAACCTGCAATTGTAAAAGAGTGCGAAACATAATTCCTGAACACACACACACACACACACACACACACATATATATATATATATATATATATGTATACATATATTTATATTTGAATATATATATATATATATATATATATATATATATATATATATATATATATATATATATATATATATATATATATACATATATATATATATATATATATATATATATATATATATATATATATATATATATATATATATATATATATATATATATATATATATATATATATATATATATATATATATATATATATAGTATATATATAAATATATATATATATAATTATATATATTATATATATACAATATATATATATATATATATATATATATATATATATATATATATATATATATATATATATATATATATATATATATATATATATATATATATATGTATTGTAAGGACACCGCTCCCTTCGTCGTCCAGAAAATCAACAAACTATTTATTTATTTGAATTCTCCTTTCGCCACACCGTGGTTTCCCATGTATATGTATTCCGCTATATCAGAGCTACATTTTGACATATGTATCATTTCATTACATGTTTCTGTTAACTCATAATTCGTATATTTGTAAGTGTAAGAAAACACATATATTTTGGCGGCCACTTCAATCTGATTTGGCGCCAGCACCATCTTACCTTTCCGTCCGCACCTTTTAATATACACCCGTGCACGTTTGAATAATGTATCAGTTGATCTTGGTGACGTTTGTCTCACTGTCCTTACAACTGGTGACCCCGGAGTTGAAAGTAGCATCAGCGGTTTTGGCTTTGCCATTAACGGACTTATTACGGCCGTGCTACCTTCTCTATACTCCGTTACCTTAGGCATGAGCCTGCCTTTGGTTCTCCCACACTTCGGTGAATGTAAGGCAGTATGATGAGCTTAACCGACATATCAACTTCTCACCTCTTCGCCGACTCGTCGTTTGGCCACGATGCAGGAAGCAACACGCCCATCGCACCCAACGGCCTCGCCTCCACGCCCAAAGTCAAACTGCCGCCCTTTTCTCAACACAACACCGCTTCCTGGTTCCTGAGAGCAGACGTACTCTTCTGCGTCGCTAGACTCAGCGACTCCTGCGCCAAGGCTGACATCGTTCTCACCTCCATAACTGAAGAGGTATTCGACAAGATTTCCCCATGGCTCGACGCCCAGGCCGGCCAAGTTTCATACGACGACCTGAGAACGAAACTCATCGGTATCTACTCCCTCTCCGTCTCAGCAAGGGCACAGAAAGTCCTGGACCTCGCCGGCAAGCCCATGGGTGACACCTCTCCTGTCGAGGCGTGGGACGAGCTAACCGGCCTGCTTATGCTCCCCGAAACAGACAGCAACGGCCGACGACGTGAGATTAGCTTATCTCGCGAGATCTTTCTTCGACGCCTACCACAGGACGTAAGGGCCCAACTGACAGAATCCGACACGCTCCCGATGAACGAACTCCTGTCGAAGGCTCAGAAGCTCCACGAGGCCTCCAAAGCATCTCGCCTCGGAGCATCATCGTCAACACCGCCTTCGTTCTCTTCCTTCAGCAGCTGCTCTTCCATAGACTCCTCAGCAACGGCCCCTGAGGACGACGAGATCAACATTCTATCAAGAAAGAGACCACTGCAACCAACGCGACCGAACCGTAGGACTAACCCAGCATGGTACTTCTACCACCAACAGTTCGGCAGCGATGCCAAGAAATGTAGAGCACCATGCAGTTTTCCTAGAAGATGACGCCAGAAGCATCCACCTGCCCCCATCGCAGCCGCAGCTAACCAAAACAAGAATGGTTTCTATATCCTCGATACCATTTTCAACCGTAGACTCATGGTAGACACCGGCGCAATGCAGTCAACGTTCCCACCTTCCAAGTCCGACCTAGACCGTGGTCCCGACAAAAACGCTCCCTCACTCATCACCCCCAACGGATCTCCCATACGGTGCTATGGGATCAAGACCCTCAAGATATCTATCATGGGCTGTTCGTATTCTTGGCCCTTCGCTATCGCTGACGTCAATCGCCCCCTCCTCGGTGCGGATTTCCTCGCCCACCACGGACTCCTCGTCGATGTCGCTAACAGACGTCTCATTGACACGGGAACCTGCCAGTCCCGCGTCCTAGAACACGGCCCTGCAACAATGTCCGTATCCGCCGTAACGACGCACCCCTACGCCGACCTCCTACAAGAATTTCCCGAGGTTTTCAAGCCCGAGCTCCGACACTCACCAGGTTCCCCGTCCAAGCATGGGATCTACCACCACATCACAACGACAGGACCTCCCACTCACACCAAATTCCGCCGCCTCCCGCCCCAGAAATTGAAGGATGCCAAACGCGCCTTCGAGGACATGGAACGCATGGGTATCTGTAAGAAAGCATCGAGCCTCTGGGCATCACCCCTACACATGTTAAAAAAGCCGGACGAACTACAGGCGCCTCAACCTCATCACAACGCCCGATCACTACCCGCTGCCCAACATACAGGACCTAACGAACGCATTGCACAGCGCGAGGTATTTTACCAAGATTGACCTCCTCAAGTCTTATTTCCAGGTCCCTGTATTTCCAGAAGACATCCCGAAAACTGCCATTGTAACGCCATTTGGATCCTACACCTTCGCATACTCAACCTTCGGTGTACGCAACGCCGGGGCGACCTTCCAACGACTAATGGATAGCATTCTGGGTGACCTACCTTTCTGCGACTGCTACGTCGACGACATCCTGATATTCTCGAAAACCAAGGAGGAACCCCGGAGGCACGTCCGCACCGTCCTCAAACGCCTACAGGAGAACGGCCTGGTCGTACGTTTCGACAAATGCACGTTCGGTGCGGAAGGAGTGGATTTCCTTGGTCACCGCGTATCCTCGTGCGGGGTAAAACAAATGACAACCAAGGTCGACGCCATCAGAAAGTTCCCGATACCTACGACCATCCGCCAACTTCAGGAGTTCCTGGGGATGGTCAATTACTACAGGCGCTTCATCCCCAACATCGCACAAACCCTGTCACCCCTCGACAACGTCCTGAAAGGAAAAGCAAAAAAACTCGAGTGGGGTTTGCCCTAACAACAGGCATTCGCCCGGACGAAGGATGCCCTCGCGAATGCCACCACCCTGGCTCATTTTGACGACAACGCGCCCCTGCGACTAACGACCGACGCCAGCAACGTCGCCTGTGGGGCTGTGCTGGAGCAACTCGTCGATGGTTCTCCTCGACCGCTGGCATTCTTCAGCAAGAAATTGAAACCCGCTGAAACAAGATACAGCACCTTCGATAGGGAACTCCTCGCCGTCTACCTCGCCGTCCGCCACTTCAGGCACATCTTGGAGGGCACTTCCTTCACAAAATCGACAGACGCATGTTCCTCCCGACAACAACGTCATCTCGCATCAATCGCCGAATTCGGGTGCACCATACGTTACGTCCCAGGAAAGAAAAACCCAGTCGCGGACGCCCTTTCAAGAATTGAAATTGACGCAATCCACCTGGGAATCGACTACGCCAATCTCGCAACCGAACAACGCACCGACCGAAA
>NC_090734.1:162560674-162565674 GCF_036898095.1 Palaemon carinicauda
TACTACCTTGTGTAGTTGGCTGCCGGCCGGCATTGGCTGTTGCCGGCCGGCAATCACTGCCGGCCGGGACATGCATTTGAACCAGAGTTCTGCCGCCTTATAGCTGTTAAGTAGTATACTTTAAAGCTAGTTATGGTGGTGCCGGCCAGCAAGTGCCGGCCGGCACGTAACCTCCTATACTGTACCAGTATTCTTCAGTATAACATATACTGTAAGAAGAAAACTATAGTATGGGTTTTGGTACAGCACTGTGTGTTCTAACACTTTTGTGTTTTCTTGCACAAGTCCTATGCTGTTGCCCTACAGATAGGAAAGTGAGTTCTTTCCTGTCTATTTTCCAGGATTTTAAAATCATTGCTTAGGTGTGAGCTCCACCTGTTTCCTCTGGAAACTTTGCATTGGTTACTCTAGAAGAGATTAACCATTTGATTTTATTATCTGGAAGGCTGCAACAATGGGTTGTGAGGGAAACACAAGTGTGTGTCTTTCCTTTATGAATTGTTAAGCTATACTATGCATACCCAGTGATACATAGTTCACTTGATACTCATGGAAATTTCTTCTCTTTACAGAAGGACCCTCCGAAGTGCGAAAGTGTTTTCTGCAACGTCCTCAGCAAGAACCTCTGCGGACATGAGTTTTGTAGGAGACACGCAGCATGCGCTGTCTCCAAGGATGATCTCCAGTATTGGGACCCTCAGGTATGTACTGTGTGCACTAACCTGATTACTGAGGCCTTTGATTCCCCTAGGACGGCGGAATCAAGGGAGATAGCAAGGGAGAAGCTTCGTACCTGGGTAAGGGGCTTCCAAAAGAACACCTCTGGCCCTTATCTTCCAAGTGAGATGATGAGGGCGTATCTTTTCCCTAAGGCATCAGCTGATGCAGCGATTCCCCAGCCTCAAGAGGAGATCCCCCAAGTTCAGATCCAGGTGGATGCTGAAGTCTCGGTCGCTATGCAAGACATCCAGTTAGATGATAGGATGTCTGTCGTGGACGAGCGTCTGAAGGAAGACCCCCTGGCAGAAGCCCAGGGTGAAGTTCAAGCCCCAGACGTTGTAGAGGAAGAGGTCGATGAGGTGTCGGCTACTCCGGTTCAGATCCCGGAGCCTATTCCCTCAACATCGGCCGGTCTCCCAGTAGAGCTGGGAAAGGCCCTCTCCTCCATTGTTGGAATGATCCAACAGATGCCGAAGGAGAATCAGGAGAAGGCGGCTGCAATGGAACTGCGGATGCAGAGCCTCGCGGAATCACATGGGCCCCAGAAGAGGTTTAATGTGAAAGACCTTCCCTTGTGCTCAGATGCTAAACCATGTGTCTGGGTGAGGAAGGAACCAGCTTCAAAGGAGGAGACAGAGGCGAAGGAGATCATAGACATGGACCATACTAAGGCTCAAGCTCTGCTTTCATCCTTGTTGAAAGAGAGGGGCTTCTCTAACTCAAAAGCTGCTGCATTCAGCAAGAAGCTCCCTTCCTTTGTGTCCTCTCCTGCTAGAGCCTTCCCCTTTTTACAGAAAGGGTTTGCGGCTGTACTAAAAGCAGTCGAGGCCGACAAGCCTTGCCCCTCCCTGGAGGAGTGTAAACCCTTGTCGCTGGCCCTACCTATGGACCACAAAGACTGGAAGGACGTCCATCTTACGTTCTTAGTTGGGAAGTTGGAGGCTGATATCGCCGGACGTCAGTTCGGCGAGGACCTCCCTAAGCTGTCTGACTTTCTCTTGCAGAGAGAGTTCGAGACAAAAGAAAGACTAGCTGCCTCAATGTCTCTTCAGACTACTCTTGAGACGATGGCAAGTGACCCCAAGGTCCATGAAATGTTCATGGTGGTGGCCAAGACTCATCTGGCCACAGTGACGAAGGACCTTTATGGCTTCGTCAAGGCGAGGAGAGCTTGTAGGGAGTTCATGTTCACCTCGGCTACGGTGAGGCACGAGCCAAGGAAACTAATCTCCTCCAACATTTGGGGCAAAGACCTTTTCCCTACCGATTTGGTCAAAGAAGTAGTTGATAAGGCCGCCTTGGAGAATAGAAACCTTCTCCAGAAGTGGGCCTGGCTATCAAAAAAAAGTCTTCCCCAAATGAGGGTCCTCAACCAAAGAGGAAGACTATGAGGACTAGGCTACCGTCTCGGCCAGCCAAGCCTGTTAGACAGCAACTGCAATTGCCATTGCCTCCAGTGCCCCAGATCGTGGCACAAACCCCGACCACTTTTCAGTGGGTACCCCAGGCCGTGTCGACACAGTCCACGGCATTCACCCCATCGTTCGAAGGGCAGTCTACTTCCTTTCGAGCAAAGCCTAGAGGGGCAGCCAGAGGCTCGTCTGGGCGCCCCTCAAGGGGAAGGGGATTCAGGGGTGGTCGTGGTAAGGGAGGCGAGACCTCAGGACGGCAGTCCAAGTGGGATGATACCGGTAGGAGGGAGACCTCTGAAATTTCGGGATCGGTGGACCTTCGATCCCTGGGCCCACAGCCTACTCAAGAATGGACTGGGCTGGAGCTGGTACAGCACTCCACCCCCGGGCCTTCGGGTTTTCCAACACTCCACCCCCGTTCTGGAGGAGTACGTTCTAGAACTGTTGGAGAAAAATGTGATCCGAAAGGTGAAGTCCATCAAATTCCAAGGGAGGCTGTTTTGTGTTCCCAAGAAAGACTCGGAAAAGCTCAGAGTCATTCTGGACTTGTCGCCACTCAACAAGTTCATAGTGTATTGCAAATTCAAGATGCTAACACTGCAACGCATATGGACCTTACTGCCCAAGAGGGCATATTCCGTCTCTATAGACTTGTCAGACGCCTATTGGCACATTCCAATCAACCGTCGACTCTCCCCCTACCTAGGGTTCAGGCTACAACGAAGACTATACGCCTTCAGAGCCATGCCATTCGGGCTAATCATAGCCCCAAGGATTTTGACGAAGCTTGCGAGCGTAGCTCTCAAACAATTACGCCTAAAGGGAATTCAGGTAGTAGCCTACCTGGACGACTGGTTGGTGGGGGAAGCATCCGAGACAGAATGCTTGCAAGCTTCCAGTCAAGTGATCCAGTTCCTAGAGTACCTAGGTTTCAAGATCAACAGAAAAAAGTCTCGACTTTCTCCATCTCAAAAGTTCCAGTGGCTGGGAATCCACTGGGACCTTTTGTCACACCGTTTCTCCATCCCGGCGAAGAAAAGGAATGAGATAGCGGGTTCTGTCAAGAGACTTCTAGATTCCGAAAGGATATCAAGACGCGAACAGGAGAGGGTACTGAGCTCTCTCCAGTTTGCTTCGGTGACAGACCCAGTGCTAAGAGCACAGCTAAAGGATGCAACCAGAGTTTGGAGAAGTTATGCATCAAACGTGCGAAGAGATCTGAGAAGACCAGTTCCGCTTCGGCTACGTACTCTTCTCAGGCCTTGGTCCCAAGCCAGACATCTAAAGAAGTCGGTTCTTCTTCAGCCACCTCCCCCGTCAGTGACGATTCACTCAGACGCCTCGAAGGAGGGATGGGGAGGTCACTCTCATCGGAAAAAAGTCCAGGGGACTTGGTCCAAGCTATTCAAGACCTTTCACATAAACTTTCTAGAAGCTATGGCAGTGCTCCTTACCTTAAAGAAAGTTTCCCCGCGTCACTCGATCCACATAAGGTTGGTGATGGACAGCGAGGTAGTTGTTAGATGCTTGAATCAATAAGGATCGAGGTCACCACCTCTCAACCTGGTGATGTTGGCCATCTTCCGATTGGCGGAAAAGAAGAAGTGGTACCTGTCGGCAGTTCACCTTCAAGGAGTCCGCAATGTGACAGCGGACGCTCTATCCAGGCTCACACCGATAGAGTCGGAATGGTCCTTAGACGCAGGATCATTCTCCTTCATTCTGAATCAAGTCCCAGAACTGCAGATAGACTTCTTTGCGACGAAAGACAACAAGAAGTTGCCCCTGTACGTGTCCCGGTACGAGGACCCCTTAGCGGAAGCAGTGGACGCGATGTCCCTCGACTGGAACAGATGGTCCAGGATTTATCTGTTCCCTCCTCACAACCTTCTGTTGAGGGTCCTCAACAAACTGAGATCCTTCAAGGGGGTAGCGGCAATAGTAGCCCACAAGTGGCCGAACAGCGTGTGGTTCCCCCTGGTATTGGAACTACAGCTGAAGTTTGTACCGCTACCAGATCCAGTTCTGACCCAGCGAGTCCAGAAGTCAACTGTCTGCGCTTCATTACAGAAAACCCGGACCCTGCAGCTCATGATTTTCTCTCCCTAGCGGTGAGAAAGCGTTTCGGGATTTCGAAAGCCAGCATAGACTTCCTAGAGGAATATAAGTGCAAATCTACTAGAAGGCAATATGAGTCATCTTGGAGAAAATGGGTGGCCTTTGTCAAGGCGAAGAATCCGCAGGAGATCTCGACAGACTTCTGCTCATCTTTCTTCATCCACCTCCATGGTCAAGGATTGGCAGCTAACACGATTTCAGCGTGTAAATCTGTTTTGACAAGACCCATTCTATATGCCTTCCAGGTCGACCTAGGTAACGAGTTCTTTAATAAAGTTCCGAAAGCCTGCGCTAGGCTCAGACCTTCAGCACCTCCAAAGGCCATTTCATGGTCTTTAGACAAAGTTCTTCATTTCGCTTCTCTGTTGAGCAATGAAGAGTGTGCGTTAAAGGATTTGACACAAAAAGTTATTTTCCTATTTGCACTCGCGTCCGAGCCAGGGTTAGTGAGATTGTAGCCCTCTCGAGAGAGGCAGGTCGTGTTCAGTTCCTGGATGGGGGAGAACTGAACCTGTTTCCGGATCCTACGTTTCTCACCAAGAATGAGTTACCCACCAACAGGTGGGGTCCCTGGAGAATCTGCCCTCTGAAAGAAGATGCATCTCTATGTCCAGTAGAATGCCTAAAGGTCTATCTTCATAGAACTTCAGACTTCAAGGGTGGTCAACTATTCAGGGGAGAAACATCAGGCTCAAATTTATCTCTGAATCAACTCAGAGCGAAAATCACATATTTTATTCGCACAGCGGA
>NC_090734.1:162568174-162580674 GCF_036898095.1 Palaemon carinicauda
GTGGTGTGGATTACGTGGCTGCGCTCCTGCGTGAACGGAGTTTTGGAGGGGCTTTTTTTGAGGATGGTTCCTCAGTGTGTTTCTGAGTCTCCAAATTTGAAGGGCACGACGATTGCTGTGGGAATTATATTTACTCCTCGCCATTGCAGACCTACAGTGTGAAGCTATTTAGCTTTTTGGATATCCTTTCTCTGCAGCAAGGACCCAGATCGTCTTACATTTTGTGTACTGCCCTTGGTTCAGTAAAAGCCAAGGGGACCTCTCTGTCCCAAGGTAATAATATTTATACCTGCTTAAGTATCGTGATCACGACCGTTGATAGTCAGCTGACGTCATTAGTGGAGCATGTGAAAGCCTTTCCATCAAACCAGCCATCGTCAATTTGATAGGGATATTTAGTTTGTATTTGTTAGGATGTTCTTTCTTTTCGTTGGCCTTCTCCTTTCTGGACCCTCTCTCCATTTAGTATGCATGTGTTGATGACCTTTCTTTAATTGCGTAATTGTTTTCGTTTGCAGGGAGTTAAGATTGAGTGTGTATCATTTATTAATGTATTATTGTGGTTCAGGTGTTATTTCTGTCTAGATATTATGTATTAAAATTAAGGAGATTTTTGTGGTATTTTCTTTGTCCCCTTGAGTTGACTTTGCACTCGTATTGATGTTTGGATACTATTCCACCTTTAGTGGACTTAGTACTGTATGATGGTGAATACTATTTGATAAGTGTAGTGTTTTGTGTGGTGGTCAAAGCCAGCCATCACAAGTGGCGACCGTGACAGGATATTTCGTTCCTGAGTATTCACCAGTGTTTGTGCAAAGTTAATTCTTGGGGTAATTTTTCAGGTAGTGTATTTTCACCTCCTCGGTGTTGTTTTGTGTAAATTTAGTATTTTGTTTGAATAAGTAATCATGGTTGTTAACGTACTAGAACTCCTTAGAGGAGAGGGATGGCAAGAGAGGTTGGCAGAGTTAAATAGGGAAGACTTGGAAATTGTAGCAGAACATTTTGAATTGGAATATGATGTGTCCATAAGAAAGGGTGTATTGCTATTGAACATTTATGATTATGTTAAAACTGTAAAGACAGGTGGGGAACAAGAGGTGAAACCGGATGAAGTAGTGTCTATAGAAATTTTGGATAAGCAGATTGTCCTGAGACAAATGGAATTTGAAATGGAAAAGTTTCAGGCAGGGGAAAGAGAAAAAGAGAGGCAGCATGAGATTGCCATGAGAAACCCAGGTTCTTTTTCCCCCGCCCATTCCCCAAATAGGTTAGTAACTCCTGCTATTAATTTATCGCAGGCTCTCAAATTTGTACCTAAATTTGCAGAAAATAATGTATCAGAGTTTTTTGTATCATTTGAGAGGATTGCTGCAAGGTTGGAGTGGCCCCAAGAGTATTGGACCACTCTTATACAAAGTAAATTGGTTGGAAGAGCTCAGAGGGTATATGTAACGCTGGAGGAGGATCTATCAGCAGATTATGAGAGTGTGAAGGCTATTGTCTTGAAGGCCTATGAGTTAGTCCCTGAAGCTTATAGGCAACGCTTCCGGAACTTAGAAAAATGTAGGGAACAAACTTTTGTTGAATTTGCCAGGGCGAAGGAACAGTATGCTAGCGATTGGTTCAAGTCCAAGGAGGTGGGAGATTTTGAGAAATTGAAGGAGTTAATGTTGGTGGAGGAGTTTAAGAGGTGTGTCCCGGATAAACTGAAGGTCCACCTCGAAGAGTTAAAACTCGAGACTGTTCAGGAGGTAGCCATCGCTAGTGACGAATATTGCTTGTCTCATAAGAGCGAGTTAGGGGGAGTAACGACAAAGGTGAATTCTGGTTGGGTTAAGATGGGTAGGAATAATAATGCTAATCCTAATAATAATGCTAAGGTGTTTAGTAGAAATAATCATGGAAGTAATAATAATCAGGGTAATGCTAATAATAATTTTTCTCCTAACAGAGGTAATAGGCAAAATATATATAATCCAGAGAAATTGAAAACATTGACGTGCTTCTTTTGCAATAAGAAGGGGCACGTAAAGAGCATGTGTTATGCGTTTAGAAAATCCCAAAATGCTAATGTTAGGCCAGTGATGGGCGTGGAAGAGAGAGAGAGAGAACCTACCCCAACAACATCCGATGATCAATGACTACCTGGTTGTTTTGACAGATATTTGTCCTTCGGTAGTGTCTCCTTCGCCAATTCGTCCGAGAAAAGACGAGTGCGTATTTTGCGTGATACCGGTGCAGCTCAGTCATTGATTCTAAGGGAGGCATTACCTTGTAATTTTGTACCCAAAAGTGGGGAATTTGTGTTATTGGCTGGTTTTCCTGATTCCGTAAAGTCGTATGCTATTGAAAAGTTTAATTTAATCTGCCCTTCCTTTGCAGGGAATTTGAAATTGGCCATAGTTGATAAATTCCCGGTTAAGGAGGTTGATGTTGTGTTAGGGAATGATGTGGCTATGAAGAATAATAATTGTCCGATATTGATAAACCCTGATAGTGAAGTAGCAGCAGTTACTCGTTCTAGTGCTAGAATTGTTGACGCTGCAGAGTCAACAATTGATGTAGATTTAAGTAGTTTAGATCATAGTGATAGCCTAGCTGTAGATCTTGGAATGTTAACGGACAAGTTAAATTGGACTACTGAAGAGCTAATCAAAGCCCAGAAAAAGGAGTTTCGGGAACTCCCTATCGAGTCAGGGGAGGTGTCTGATATGACTGGTCCCAAATATAAGATAATTATTAATATTTTATATAGGTTGAGTAGGCCTATGGGGGTGGATAATGTTGATTATGAAATTGTGAAACAGATAATGGTTCCTTTTGGTTACAGGAAGGAGTTAATGTCATTGGCGCACGAAAGAGGTCTGGCCGGCCATTTTGGAATTCATAAAACTTCTTGCAAATTGTTAGGGAATTATTATTGGCCGAAGTTGAAGGCAGATGTAAAGAAGTTTGTCAATAGTTGTGATGTGTGCCAGAGGGTCGGTAAACCTAATCAGCGGATTCCAAAATCGCCTCTATGTCCTATTCCTGTAGTTTCCAAACCTTTTAAGGAAGTCATTATTGATGTGGTTGGACCATTACCGAAGACGCGTAGTGGTAATGAGTATATTTTGACAATCATGGATAGGATGTCTCGATATCCCGAGGCAATACCACTACGTACAATAAAAAGTGTTAAAATTGTAGATGTACTAATTGACTTTTTTACCAGGTTTGGGATGCCTAAGATTATTCAATCGGATTGTGGTTCTAATTTTGTTAGCAGTTATTTCAGAGATAAAATGGCAGAGTTAAATATAAAACATGTGACCTCTTCTCCATATCATCCAGAAAGCCAGGGAGCTCTGGAGAGATTTCATCAGACCCTGAAATCCATGGTAAAGAAATATTGTTTGATTAATGGTTCTGAATGGGATAAGGAATTACCTTATTTGTTGTCCGCTTTTCGTTCTGCCCCAAGTCAGTCTTTAGGTTTTTCGCCTTTCAGCCTTGTGTTTGGCCATTGTGTTCGAGGTCCTCTTGATGTGGTTCGTGATTCTTGGGAGGGAGACGTCCCTGAGGTTAATTTATTGGATTATGTGTCTAATCTAGGCGATAAATTAACCAAGGCTTGCAAATTTGCGGGTGAAAACTTATTATGTAGCCAAAAAAGAATGAATTTTTTTTTGATAGAAGGTTCAAGGCACGCGACTTTGCGGTAGGCGATAAAGTATTGGTTTTGTTACCCTTCCCAGGGAATCCATTGAAAGCTTCTCTTTCAGGTCCTTGGAAAATTTTTAAAAAATAAGTGAAGTTAACTATTTAGTGGAGACACCTCAAAGAGGGAAACCTTTTCAACTGTGTCATGTAAATATGTTGAAAGCTTATATGGAATGGGAAAAAGTAATTCCTGTGGCAACTATTGGGAACACGGTAGATTCTGAGAACAATAACCATTTTTCTTTTTCAGAGGGGGAGGGTATTGATGATAATTGTTTTAATGGATGTGAATGGCGGTCGGATAATAGAAAGTCTTTGGAAAATTTTTCGGGAGTAATTTCACATTTAGGTAAGGAAGAACAAAGGTCTTTGAAAAATTTAGTATCTAATTATTAAGAATTATTTTCGGATGTACCGGGTAGGACTTCGATCCTTGAACATGATGTAGAGGTAGGTAGCGCCACTCCTGTGAAACAATCTCCTTACAGGTTGAATCCCTTCAAAAATGAGGTTGTAGCAAAGGAAGTGGATTATATGCTAAAACATGACCTAATTGAACCTAGTCAAAGTCCTTGGTCATCACCTGTTGTATTGGTAAAGAAACCCGACGGTGATTTCAGGTTATGTTTTGATTACCGTAAGTTGAATGAGTTATCTAAATCTGATTGTTATCCATTACCTCGAATTGAGGATTGTATTGATCGAATGGGGAAGGCCAAATACATTAGCAAATTCGATTTGTTGAAAGGTTATTGGCAAGTTCCTCTTTCAAAGCGGGCAAGGGCCCTGTCTGCTTTTGTAACACCACAGGGATTGTTTCAATGTAAAGTTATGCCGATTGGTATGAAGAACGCGGCTGCCACCTTTCAGAGGTTAATGAACACTTTAGTCCATGGTTTAGAAGGATGTGTTGTGTATATTGATGATATTGTTATTTATAGCGATGATTGGGAAACCCATTTAAAACGTATTAGGGCACTATTTGAGGTGTTGAAAAAGGCAAATTTGGTAATTAATTTAAAGAAAAGCGATTTCGCAAAGGCGAAGGTGGTATATTTGGGTCATGAGGTTGGTAATGGTAAAGTTGCTCCTAAGCTGGCCAATATCGAAAGTATTGAAAACATGGTAGTCCCTAAATGTAGGAGGGATGTCAGAAGATTCCTTGGTTTGAGTGGGTACTACCGAAGGTTTGTTAGGAATTTTTCGGATATAGCCGATCCGTTAACAAATCTCTTGAGAAAGAAGGTAGCATTTGTCTGGACGGATGAAACGCAAAGGGCTTTTGATAATTTAAAAAGAGTTTTAATTAATTTCCCTGTCTTGAGAGCTCCTGATTTTGACCTTCCTTTTTCTCTTGCCACGGATGCAAGTGACGTTGGTGTAGGAGCGGTGTTGTTGCAGAATGACGAGCAGGGAGTTTCTCATCCTGTCGCATTCTTTTCAAAAAAATTGTCCTCCGCCCAACGTAGGTATTCAACTGTGGAGAAAGAGACTCTTGCGTTAATATTCGCTATTAATCATTTTCAGGTTTATCTCTCCTCCTCAGATACACCTATTAAGGTCTTGACAGATCATAATCCCCTGACCTTCATCAGCAGATACAAGAATAAAAATCAACGATTGATGAGGTGGAGTCTCATGCTGCAAGAATGGAATTTAGAATTTTCACACATCCCAGGAAAAGATAATATTGTTGCCGATTTTCTCTCTCGCAGCGTTGAATATTAGTTGATTGACAGAGGGCTATGCAGTTATTAAAGGTAGTATCTGTATCGTTCTAATTATGGTGTGTGTGCTGTTGAAGTGGGCACGTAGTGAGTAGAAGTAAATGTATATTTAAGATTTATTAATCATGGTTTGTTTACAGAAGACTATAATGTTTTGGGTATATTATATGGGATCTTTAAGGTTAAAAGGTGAGGGTGATCACTGGTACTTTCTAATGATTGATTAATTAGATGGGTCATGGGCTCACGGGTCTGTAGCACAACACAGCCGTTTTTTAGGCGCTACAGGCTGGTGTATGAGTGGTACCCTAGACTGAGTTAAGGTTAATCTACTAAGGTTTAGAGGTGTCAGGTACAATAAGGTTTATAATAAGCTAAGAAAAGAGATAGGCACTAATCTGGTATTCTGTATTTTCAGGCTAATAATTACGCTTCATCGAGTTTGTTTGTTTGTTTGCGCAGGGGAGTCTTGTGGTGGTCTTCTCTGTGTCGTTCGGTGTGTGTGTATGTATTGGACACTATGGTGATAAGTGTGATATATAACACTGAAATAGACAGTGGTTTTTGTGATCAACATTTATTGATAGTGAGTGATGTGTATCCCTGAAAATGAACAGTGTATTGAGTGTGGAAAAGGTGTTAGTGCAATGACGATTAAATAAGTTTATTAACGATATGAGTGATGTGAAATTTTTAGGTTGGGTACCTATTTATCTAATGGTGATGTTTTGGTTTTCTGGTTTTGGAAAGTTTACTTGTGATTAATTTAGGTTTAAGATTTTTTTTTTTAGTATTGGTTATATATTGCTATCCTTGTGAGCTGCAAACCTTGGTACTTGCCCCCCTCTTCCCTTTTGTTTGTCATGTTTTTGCAGTTTGTTTAATAATTATTTTTGAGTGTTGGTTTAATATTTAAAATTTTTGAGTGTTGGTTTAATATTTCATTATGTGATAACCTGTATGTTGTAATTCAAATCACTTTAGGAAAAAAAAAATTGGGAATTTTTTTTTTTGGTTGGGTGAGGAGGTGTAATATTATTGCTATATATTTCTAAATTATTTAAGTTTTATAGATGTATAAGGTTAAATATACTGTAGACTTATTGTTTACTAGTTTGTCTTTTCACTGGTGGTTATGTTAGTGTTTATAATGGACTAACGGCTGTTTTATATTTTCAAGTGGTGTGGATTACGTGGCTGCGCTCCTGCGTGAACGGAGTTTTGGAGGGGCTTTTTTTGAGAATGGTTCCTCAATGTGTTTCTGAGCCTCCAACTTTGAAGGGCGCGACGATTGCTGTGGGAATTATATTTACTCCTCACCATTGCAGAGCTACAGTGTGAAGCTATTTAGCTTTTTGGATATCCTTTCTCTGCAGCAAGGACCCAGATCGTCTTACATTTTGTGTACTGCTCTTGGTTCAGTAAAAGCCAAGGGGACCTCTCTGTCCCAAGGTAATAATATTTATACTTGCTTAAGTATCGTGATCACGACCGTTGATAGTCAGCTGACGTCATTAGTGGAGCATGTGAAAGCCTTTCCATCAAACCAGCCATCGTCAATTTGATAGGGATATTTAGTTTGTATTTGTTAGGATGTTCTATCTTTTCGTTGGCCTTCTCCTTTCTGGACCCTCTCTCCATTTAGTATGCATGTGTTGATGACCTTTCTTTAATTGCGTAATTGTTTTCGTTTGCAGGGAGTTAAGATTGAGTGTGTATCATTTATTAATGTATTATTTTGGTTCAGGTGTTATTTCTGTCTAGATATTATGTATTAAAATTAAGGAGATTTTTGTGGTATTTTCTTTGTCCCCTTGAGTTGACTTTGCACTCGTATTGATGTTTGGATACTATTCCACCTTTAGTGGACTTAGTACTGTATAATGGTGAATACTATTTGATAAGTGTAGTGTTTTGTGTGGTGGTCAAAGCCAGCCATCACAATATATATATATATATATATATATATATATATATATATATATATATATATATATATATATATATATATATATATATATATATATATATATATATATATATATATATATATATATATATATATATATATATATATATATTACATTACAGGCCCTTGTCTGGGAACCGTATTATAATACTATATACATTACAGTTGGTAAGCTACACAACGTCTCATAAGTAACCCATCCTTAAGATGATAACAGGTCAGAGACTGGTGTGCCTCCGTCTCGTCCCCCACATGATACAACAACTTCGTTAACCTTGCATCCTTCCGTTGCAATCCTATCAACCTTTTCCTCCTTACTTGTCTCACTTCTAACGTTGATTTTTCTATTTTTCCAGATCCATTTCTTCTTTGTCTTCTTGTCCACTCGTCTGTCATTCCTCTTCACTCGGGCTTACTTGGGAGTTCTCTCCTTGCGTACCATCAAGGGAATCCTCTCCTTTGAAAAACAAATCATCCAAGTTCATCAGTCCTTCGTTCGATTTTTTTTCTTCTTTTTCAGCCACTTGCTTCGTCATACTCTCAGTCGTTACACAACTAGGAAAATGATACTGGTGGTCCTTCTCGAGTTCAGTTGTAGGACTATACTTTAAAAGTTTCTCTGTTACAATGGGACAAGGCACAAACGGGGCTCTACCAACCTCATTACCCATTAGGGTGTCTACTCCTTCGACAGCCATTGAATCATTTACTGCAAAGTCAAAATTGCCTTTCACAAACTCGCATGACAGTTTCAACCGGCAAATAGGGGAAACCTTTCATATCCTATTTCTTTCAAAATAATCAAGTCTCCTCTGAGAGACTGTTCCACTAACGGAAGTACTCCTCGTACCACCAAACTTTGTTGCAGCCTGGGTCACGCAATATTGTGACAGGGGTTCGTTCACTCCCGTCTATTGCTGTTAGAAAACTTTCATGATTATATGGTTTAAAAGCATCCACACTCTTTGGGTTTGTCCTGTTCATCATGTAAACATTGGGTGGTTTATATTCCTCTTCGTTCTTTCCCAATTGTTTCTTCATCTTCGCATTCTGTGAAGTCAAATTATCCTTAACCACTTTGGCACCTGCTTTCGATTGATTTAGCCAACAATCCTTACAGAAATGCCCTCTCTTGCCCCACTCAAAACAAACAATATTAACCTTCTACAAGTCTTTCTCAATACTTGGAGGAGGATGATTCGATGATTGTTGCTGTGGTACTATCACATTCTGCTTTGGGACAGTACCAGTGCTACTTCCGCTGTAACCGTTGAACTTGTTTACATAGTTATTATTGAACTGGTTTCCATGATTCAACGTTCAACGAATACTTGACACTTGGTCGGAACGATGTTTGGAACTTCTTACCTCGGAAGGGTATACGACTGATGATATTATAAACTTCATTCAGCGAAGCGGCTTTATCAAGATTTTTTACCTCTCTGTGTTAAGTACGTTCGAAAATGTTCAAGCATTCTTCATTTATATTGTTCTAGTACTATCAGTTCTTCTAAATCAGCCATCTCCCTCACATTACCAGCCCCTCTCCATCTCTTAAAACATTATCGCACCTTATAAGTGTAATCCAGGAAAGTCCTTTTCTCATCCCTCCTCAATCTTCAGAACCTATCATTATAATATTCAGGTGTCATACGATACACTTGCATCACACTCCTTTTAACTTCTTGATACTCCTTCCTCTGGTCCTAAGATGAGGACAAGTAAGCATTTTGTCCTTTCCCAAAGAGTACACTCTGCAATAACACAGACCATTTATCTACAGCCCATTGCATCATCGATTCAACCGTTTCAAAATGATCGAAGAATCATGAATCTAGGAATTAATCTCTTGGCATTTGTCATATTAAACACCGGATCGTGCGTTGCTGACCGGGCACGAGCATTCAACATCTCCAACTCCCTCGCATGTCATGCTTTTCCACTTGCCTCTTCCTTCTTTTTTTCTTCCATTTTCATCGCATGTCTTGTAATTTCCCTCTCTCCTTCTTCTTGTCTTACCTCCATTTTCTTTGCACGTCATGCTTCTCCTCCCTCTTATTATTCTCGTCCTGCTTCCTTTTCCCTCTCTCTTGCCATCATCTTCAACTTGATCAAATTCTTCTCCACTGTAATTCATCGAATCTCAGCATCAACCTCCCTTTCTGCTTTCACGCATTCAGTTTGTGGGTCAACAGGTCCTTGCATCGCTTCAAATACTTCCTCTGCCTCCTCCAACATCTCACGAACTGCTACAATATCTTGCTCCGAAAATTTCCCTAAGTTAATCAACGCTTTATATGGTTTTATGGCTAGACACTTGATTTGGGCTTTAATCATTCACTGGTTGCAAGGCTACCACAAGCTATCAAAATAGAGAGCCACTGAGCTTTAGTTACATTAGCTTCTGACAATTCCTGATCATTGGGGTTTTTAAAAAACTCTTGGATATTAAACTATGCCAACTTGTAGTTTAAAAAAAAATATATATTTAAGAAATATAACCTAACAATACACAAAATCCTATCAACATTGAATTTTGCAAAACTTTAATCCAAACACGGCCCTGATATCACCAATATTTGAAAGAGAGTTGCTCAATCCCAAGGGTGTGGGCACCAGAAGTATATTATATTATGATCGCGTGTGTGGGAACCAAAATATAACGTTATATATATTACAGCTTTCAAGCTTTATAACCTCTCGAGTTCCAAACTCGCCTGTTTGCTTTACATAAAATCTGTTACACTTGAAAATAATAATACCCAAGCTCTGACACAGTTATAAAAAAACTGGATATCCAAAGGTATCTTAAGTACGCTCAAAATAAAACTAGGTTATTTTTATTTAGAACTATTCAAACGAATTCTTACTTTGATTCTTTATTAGGGCTACAAGCGATTACGGAAATAAACAGTGGTGATTAATATAATAAATATATTCTATAAAAATTATAACACTTTGAAAGAATTTACAAAAAAAGAAAAAATCAGTCACAAGAAATATTAAGTTTGAGCAAACTTAGATTAAGACAAAAGAAATGTTACAATCTGAGAATTACATCATCACTTGACTCGATATATTAAATCTGCATAAAGCCTTAGACTAAGACAAAAGAAATGAATACCTATGAAAATTACACAATCACTTGTTTCACAGGAAATTAGATTTTACTCAATACCAGCACTCATAAAACAATAAATTCAAAATCATCCTTAACATCTTCTGTAACGTTCCAGCACACGATTTACGTTGGGTCACAAAATCAATTTGGAGAGGACACACTATAGGCACTTAGAGAGAGAGAGGGTGTACTTTGGCTCGTTCACAGGACAGGCTTTTTCTCTTCTGCTGCTATGCATCTCTAGGGGCCATAAATTAATTTAGTAACTTCTAGATTATTCAAAATAGATTATTCTCGTGACTTGGGGCTGGTACCTAGCGACGGAGAAGTTACCAACTAGATAAAAATTCAGGGGACGAACTTTGGTTTCAGGCAACTCTCTCTCTCAGCTGTTCCACTTTATCTTCGGTTGGACTTCTTTTTCTCAATTCCAATTCGTCTTAACCAGAGATCTCACACTACCAGTCTATGCTTTTTGCTAGCAGACTCTCCTTTAATGACCTTACAACTCTTCGCTTCTGTTAAATGGTTTCTTCCATACATTAAAAATTATATGTGTTTGCCCCCCCCCCCCCACTACTATATGTCACGTAGTCATCATTTGTGAAAAGTCTGTTATTAATTCTCCTTCCTCGTTCATTTGTCCCATGCTACGTCCTCCGCACAATCCATTGAGGTTTTCATGATTACATCCGATGTGTCCAATGAAGTTTCCTCCCACAACTAGCCATTCTTCTATTTTACTTGCCGTCATGATTTCCTCAATATCTCTCCAAAACTTATTTCTCATCTCTTCACTGCATCAGGTCTGTGGTGCATATGCACTTATAACATTCAAGATATGTCCACCATAGCACAACCTTACTTTCATTATTCTATCACTTTTCCTTTCAACGCCCACAGTTTTTTCTTTGATTTCTTCATCGATGAAAATCCCTACACCCCTTTTCCTGATTTCATCAGCTCCACTATGTGGCAACTTATAACCTTTGACAATATCCTTTGATTTATTTCCTTCCCATCGTGCTTCTCGCACTCATAAAATGTATACTTGAAATGATTTAGTCACCTAAAAGCATAAAACTAGACCATGGATTTTGAAGATTTTAAGGTAATCTCATCCTGTGATGACAGTACTTGTTATGAATACGTGAAATTTCAGTTCTTAGTTTGAGTTATTTTGAGTATTTTCTTGATTTTATGTTTATTGCTTACGGCTGTTGTTGTCCTTGTGATATGTAGTAGGATGACACTATATACATGTAGCACGTAGTATATTACAGGTAGTAAGGTTGCCAGGGCACTGGCCACCTGCTGAGAAACTGACGCTTGAGAATTATTGGATCCTCTGACTAGCCAGACACAGCTATGTTTAGCAAAAGAGAAACTGTTGGCAACGTTGCCTGTAAAACAGTGAATAAGCTTGTAAACACGTGATAAATGGCATTTTTTTATCAATATTACAAATTGCTATAAAGATAAAGATTTATATTTGCTTAACAGTATTTAGTGAAATGACTAAAAATACCATTGATCACATGTTTACAAACTCTGCGAATTTTTTTTTACTGGCAGTGTTGTTAATGGTATGTCTTATGCAAAACAGTGTTACATGCTACAATGTACAGCTTCCAGAAGTGTAACCAAATTAATGAAACCAACTGTACCTGCAGTGCAACATACGTGGACAGCTCTTTCAGGGGCCTACCACGGTCTAAGTAAAACCTAGACCGTGGTGACTACGAAGAAGAGACAGAACAGTTTTTCCATCGGGTCGGATTTGGGTCTTAAAGATTTCAAGCTAATAGCATCCTATAGAGTCAATAACTGTTGAAAATAATCACGTCTGCTGGAAGGTTTATTTTATTTTTTTTTATTTTTTTATTTTTTGGTAATCTGTGATGAAAGTTCATTCATTAAAGGAATTGGAAATTCTGAAAGAGATAGAATAATTTTTATCATAATTATGTAACCA
>NC_090734.1:162585674-162588174 GCF_036898095.1 Palaemon carinicauda
AAGCAGCAGCAACGGGCGCATTGATATAAATGGGGCGCTCACAAAGGCCAAGGACAACCCCGAAAACTGGAAGAGATCCCAGACAGCAACTGTAGGATGAGGGACCCAAGGCGACCCACAGCAATCAACCGTTAAGTAACATGGTACAAAATCTGTAGGTAAATGATCAATTAATATGTTTTGAGATTTTGTTAACGTGTGAAGAGTAACGAAGCTATCATTCCGTTTTTTTTTTTTTTTTTTTTTTTTTTTTTTTGTTGAAGTTAAAGACAGAACGCTAGTTTTGATTGAAGAAAGTAACTAGTCAAGTAAAATGTTTTAAGTGTTAAAGCTTCGAGTAAAGATTAACTTTCTTCTCACAAAAGAAGAAAATCAAATTGATTTGGTTGCTGTGTGGTTAAATGAGAACTTGTTCTTTATATTGTATAAACTATAAGTTTTCATTGCATAGTTTCTTTGGTTTATAGTAGTTTAAGTTTAATTTTTGAGATCTTCGTGGTCAAAGATATTAAATGTGTTTTTTTTTTGGAAAAGAAATAAAGTCACATGTTGAGATAATTCTGTGTTAACAATAAGTCGTTGAATTTGAGAGAAGAAATGTAAGTTTGTAGATTCAATGTTAAGATGTAATTTATGAAGTTCTTTATGATGTCCTTTTTGAGTATGTATTGAGTAAAATTATGGAGAAAGAAATGTAAATTAGGTACATTGATAATTTGAGAAATTTGTGTCACAATGTTTGTTCCTATTGTCGATCAGTAGCCTACTTAGATCGTTGTGAGATGTTTAAAATTAGGATTAAGTTATTGTTTGTCAGTTTTATTAAGACATTATCTTAAATAATGAAGAATCGTTTATTAATGTAATAACAGAAGTAAGTTCAGTTGTTAACAGTTGTTAGGTGAATAGTAATGTCACGTAGGAGATTTAAAGCTCTTGCATTTAGTTTCTTTTAGTTACAGTGTTTCATAAGTGATTTGTTTACCAGTGTTCGGTCTGATTGATGATACCAAGCATTGTTAACAATTTATTTTGAGCAAGTAATGTCAAAGGATTTAACAGGGAGTGCGAATGCATTTTAAATTTGACGGTACCCGATTAGAGTCAGATGACATGAATGAAGATGAATGAAGCGAATGAGATGATGTGTGAATTCCCTGAGTAAGCATTATGATATCACAGTCATTGTTAAAGAGCATATCTTGAATGATTTTTTTTTGTGTGTGTGTGTGCTGAGTAGAAAGCTGAAATTTTCATAAGTAACATAATTTCTTTAAGTAAAGGTCAGAATTTAATCTTTGTCTTTTAACTCTCTATAGGATTGTGTGTTTTGAGAAAAATTGTGAGAGTCAAAAAAAATTAATTGTTTTTAGGTATTCTTTGGCAACATGGTAGAAAGAAGAGATTTCGAATTCTTATGTATTTGTCAGTTTCTTTTAACTCGCGAGAACAAATAAGTAATGTGAAAAATTTGAGAAATGGCAAACAAATTGCCGTAGATTTTCGTTTGTTTGTGGCAAGGAATAAAGTAAATGATCGGAATGATTGTAAAATCAGATATTTGTGGCACGGTAGTTTTAGCAGTAGTGTTAAAATTTTGATAGGCTAACATGTGACCCAGGCGAACTAGACACCAGGTCAGCACAAGTCTTGACAGGCTCCCTGTGTGTTGAAGAATAGCTTAGTCAAGCAATAAACTCTGATTCATTTAATGAGTTATTAAGTTATTTACCTATTTTGAGCATTGGGGGAATCATATCAACAAAACAAACTTTGGGTTAGAAGGTGACAATGAGTAGCCATACCGTTGCCTTCACTAGTTAATTAATGTCTGATAAGAAAAGTTATGTTTTTTGTCAGATAGTGTTAAAGAAAAAAGGATATGTTTTTGGTGTCAAAGTATTAAAAGGTGGATTTGATAATAATTAAGTGATTTGGTGAATCCATGAAATAAAGCCTATCGTTTTAATAGCTTTGTGTACATTTAAAGACCAATAAGAGGCTAGTTAATTGCTCTTCAGAATTATGTAAGTCTCAGTGACTTGTTTCAAAGATCAAACGAGAATTTTCTATGTGTGTGTAGTTTCTGTTTTGTATTCTTTTTTCTGTTTATGTAGTTTCTTGATGCCTTGATGCCTTTTTTGTGTATAAATTAAGGACGTAATTTTAAGATGTTATGCTAAGCTTGTTTTTTGGGTTTCAGTATCTTTTGCCTGCTATGTTTTTTTAGTTTTCTTTTTCTGATGTTTTTATCTTTAAGTTTTTTGCTCGCTAGAAAATGCAAGAAAGATGCGAGGTAGAAAGATGTAGGTGATTGTTGGAGAGTTTGGGTCAGCAGGATTCAACCCATGTGAGTCCCTGTGCGTGAATGTATGAGGCGTGCAGAGAGAGAGAGAGAGAGAGAGAGAGAGAGAAATGCGAGATTGCGCACGCGCAGGCGAGGCGTCAATATGTTCGCAGGGTGAAAAAAAAGAAAGGAGAAAAAGAAAATTATGTGAAG
>NC_090734.1:162598174-162600292 GCF_036898095.1 Palaemon carinicauda
CCAGGTAATGTTCCGATATTTATATATACATACATACATATATATATATATATATATATATATGTACTAAACATTTATTTCTGACAAATATCGTCTTCATATCTTACAGGACATACCCTTGTGGAAATTTTGGTACAAAAAATTACCATTTTTAGCAAAAAAAATCCGTGTGGGGCAATAACGCCTTCCTAGTGTTTTACAGATATCCCAATAATTTTTGCAGTGTTCATTGAGGGTTATATGAACTGCTACTATTTCTATTTTCATATCAATACATGCCGTAGAAAAATCACAGCTGGCATTTTTCGGTAAGGCCGGGATGCCAATTTGAATTTTTATATCTGCTATGGAAAAGCCACAGCAAAACCTTTTTTGTTATGAGTTCAAAGGTTATTTTTGTCGCCGTAGTAAATTGCTCCTAAACAAGTATACATATCCAAAGGAAACTTTCAGGGATTGATATTATATATAATTTCTCTTATCTTGCAAATTTTTATCTCAATATCTGCAACAGAAAAGTCACAACTACTATGTAGCCTTTATATATATATATATATATATATAGATATATATATATATATACATATATATATATATATATATATGTATATATATATATATATATATAGATATATATATATATATATATACATATATATATATATATATGTATGTATATATATGTATGTATATATATATATATATATATGTATATATATATATATATATGTATATATATATATATATATATATAATTTCTGTGGGATTTACATAACTAAATTGTTTTACCTTATTATAAGTTTTGTTTTATTTTTCCTATTTAAACTTTTATAATTCAGGTTACCACTATATCTCATTTAAAGGTATAAAAAAATCAGTTATTGTGATATTGAGCGACCTTCAACGAGGAAACTACACGTTCCAAACATATTACCCGTCCCGAGTTGCATCTATCTAGTTTCTAATTCATGGAATTTATTGACTGCAACCACACGCCAAGGAGGAGGTAGTCTGCATTTTGGACTACTTCTTTATTTTGTAAAACGAAAAAAAAATCCAAACAGGATGAGTAATCTCATCTTCCGTTGGTTACTTCTTGAAGAAAGAAATTCCTATGTAATTGAATAATGTAAAAATTATAATCTAACTATTGAATGCACGAAAAATAAGTAAAGCTTTCGTTGAATCCCATCGGAAAAAAATATATATTTTCCTAGATATAATAGTAATGAAAAAACAAAAAACCCTTTCATTTTATATTAATTCCAGTGAAAATGAAACAGCAGATAACTTTTTGTATCCTCCAAATATTTTTTTCTGTGTAATACAATTCTTAACCTCCTCATAAAAAAAAAGAAAAAAAAATCTTTTAATCTTACCCATAACCATGGGAAAAGTAAATAAACTAGAAATTATATAAAGAAAAGTAACCTCCTAGTGACGTTGAAAATAAAATTGGGAATGAATGCTTTGCATTTCTTAATTATAGGTTGTAGGCTGGCTAAGGCCCCAGCAACCCGTTGAGATATTATTGCTCGAGAGTTACTGTGGCATTTTTATCTGGCCAGACAGTACTACAGTGGATCCCTCTCTTTGGTTACGGCTCATTGAATATTTGTCGACAAATACACAGAATCGTCACATAGTACTTTACAAATTCTGCTTTATTTTCATAAACTTGACAACCCTGAGATTATCAAACAAAACTTCTTCTCTTAGGAGGTTAACAATAACAATAACCACAACAACAATAACAATAACCATAATATTAACAATAACAATAACAATAATAATAACAATAATAATAATAATTAAGCCTTCACGGCAAAGGAAGTCTTCAGACTGTAATAATATTAATCTAAAAAAAACATTCTGAGAGCCTCCGCCTTCTAGGCTTCCCATTTCATGATTCGAAGTCGAAGGGAGAGTGGATTTTCCTTTCTTTTTTTCTAATCCGAAATGAAATCCAAAGTCCATTAAACTGCGATAGTCGAGGACTAACTCGAAATTTTGCGGTTCAGGGTCCAATAAATGTCAGGGTTCCTGTTTGCGTGAAAGCAGAATGAAACGGAAAATAAAAGAAAAAACGGCCAAAGTAAATTTTCTCCAGTTTTTATT
>NC_090734.1:162600792-162605792 GCF_036898095.1 Palaemon carinicauda
TACCTGTAGTATGCCGCCCTACGTATCTCCACGAGTTCCAAGAACTCACTGACGCTGATGAGCAGGTCAACTAGATCAAGCTGCAATGCCCGAAGGCAATCCAAAATGCCACAGGAACGCCAAGGGTGGTAGCCTCCGAGAATCCGGGACTTCAACGGATCTCGCAACGTCGCAAACCGCACCGTTCTCAGTAGAAACGGGCCAACTCGCTCGCAGATCCTCCGACGAACGAGGGAAGGGACGTGGCTGATGAATGCCGCGGGTGACAAACACCAGCGACCACACACAAAGTAGCGAAGGAAGTGCTTCCAAAACTCCAAAGGTCACCAAGATGAAGTGGCAAAGCGTCAGACTGTGAGTAGGAACTCGAACTAACTCTGTCACTTATCACCACCATTCGATCAAGCCTTTCACTCGAGTCAACACAGCTTATAGGAGAGAAAAACAGCAATCGTTAATAAGGCACTTCAGTAGTTCACTAATACCGGGGGAGAAGGTGGTAAACAAAAACAAAACTGCGAAGTCATATGACTCTCTACAGAGTTCATCAAACTAAGAATGACGCTGGCTTATTAATAAACTAAAAACTAAAACAAGATCAAAAGGTTGGAAAAGTATTAACAACTTATAATCAAATTATAATGAATTTACTTTATTTTAATACCTTTCTCCCCCCTACAAAAAAAAAATTTTATCAAATAGAGTAAAAATTTTTATACATCCTAAAGAATCAATTAAATCTAAAAATAAAATAAATCTCAAAAGTAAAGATAACCTTAATATAAACATGCATAGGATTATCTAATACAGTACACACAATGGTGCATTACACATCCTGAAATAAAAAGGTCAGCATTAAATATAACTCAAACATAGAAAGATATAAATAGTCTAATTAAACACAGAACCTAAAAAAAACCGAAAGCCAAGAGCAAAATGTATTAAATCACAGAAAATTATAAAGTTCCGAAATTCCAAAAGTCCTTGCTAAAACTTAAAGTCATAATAAATGGCATAAAGAGCTATCTATCTGCTAATAAGAAACTAAGACTAATATAGAACAGAATATTTCTTACAGCTAATACTTAAGCTAAAAACAACACAGGCAAAAAAAAATATCGCATAAATAAACGAAACAACGGAACGATGTCGGAATAAACCATAAAGTTAGCACTTGCTTTCACTCTAAATGAACACAAAAAGGAACGAGCAGGGCGAAAGAGGCAGGGAGACCAAAAAAAAAACAAAAAAAAAAACAAAAAAAAAAACCCTTTACATCCTAGACAAGGTGTCCGGGATCTTATTATCAGATCCTTTAATATGCTTAATTACCAAGTTGAGCTCTTGCAGTTGCAAGGCCCAGCGTAAAATTCTTTGGTTAGACCCTTTCATCCGTTCAATAAACACTAACGGATTATGATCCGTCCATACCTCCACTGGAAAAGAAAGATTAGTTAAGTATGGTTTAAAATGAGATATGATACGGATCAGGGCGAGAGCCTCTTTCTCAATAGTTGAATACTTACGCTCTGCCGTTAACAACTTCTTGCTGTAGTAGGGTATTGGGTACACCTCCCTGTGTTCACCCCTTTGAAAGAGAACTCCTCCAATACCTATATCACTAGCGTCAACAGCAATTATAAAGGGAGCTTGAAAATTCGGAGAAACCAAAATAGGTTTAGACATGAGAATAGTCTTGATTCTTATGAACGCTTCTTCACAATCACTAGTCCAAATGAACTTCTTATTTTTTTGTAAAAGATCATTCAGGGGATGAGCAATGTCAGAAAAGTTCCTAACGAACCTTCTATAATAGCCCATCATACCCAACACCTTTCGAACTTCTCGGACATTGCACGGTCTCTTTAAATTAGTTATAGCCTCGACGTTAGCCTGTTTTGGGGCTATATGACCCAGACCAACCTCATGACCCAGATACACAACTTTATCCTTACCAAATTCGCATTTAGCGAGGTTAATGACTAAACCCGCAGCACGGAGAGCTTCAAAAACATTACGTAATCTGAGTATATGAGTTTTCCAATCATTACTGTGGACAACAAGATCATCAATGTAAATCTCAGTACCTTCTAATCCACAGATCACACGGTTCATTAATCTTTGAAAAGTACAAGCAGCATTCCTCATCCCAAAAGGCATGACCTTGCATTCATACAAGCCGAATGGGGTGACGAATGCTGAAATCTCTCTTGCTCGATCTGTCAAAGGAACTTGCCAGTAGCCCTTGAGCAAATCCAATTTTGTGATATACTTTGCTGAACCAATGCGGTCTATGCAGTCGTCAATTCTAGGAAGGGGAAAGGAATCATTTTTAGTATGCGTATTAACCTTACGATAGTCGACGCACATCCGATACTGTCCGTCGGATTTCTTTACCAATACTATAGGGGAGCTCCAAGGACTAACAGAAGGTTGTATCAAATCATGCTTCAACATATATTCTATTTCCTTATTGACTATATCCATTTTAGTGGGATTTAGTCTATAAGGGCTTTGTTTAATTGGTGAAGCTTCTCCTACTACCACATCATGTTCAATTAAACTAGTCAATCCCCCCCCCCCCCGGGGAGAGTCTCTAACCAAATCTGAAAAAGAATGAATTAAACCTTCCATTTCCCTTCTTTGATTCAGATCAAGATGCTTCAGATGCTCATCCAACCCATCCAAACATTGCACATTCTTAGATAGAGCATCCGAAGGTACTTGATTAATTATTTCCTCAGATCCATCAGGAAGCACCTCTGCCACCAAAGAAACCGATTCATACCCGGTTTCCAAAGTATCAGATCTACTAGAGACATAAGGTTTCAGTCGGTTAATGTGAAAAATTCGACACTTTCGTTTGATCCCGGGAGCTTCTATTTCATAATTAAGATCGGATAACTTCCTCAACACCTTCCAAGGCCCCTTATTACCTGGGTTCAAGGAAGTTATCTGAATCAGTACCCAACACCAAAACTAATTCCCCAGGCTCAAACGACCGTGCTCGAGTTTTCTTGTCATAATTACTTTTCATAGCAGCCTGAGAGTTAGCTAAATTTTCTCTAGCAAACTTCCAGGCGCTAGAAAGTTTTTCTTTAAGGTTATCAACAAATTCACCCACGTTCGTCTCCTTTATTTGATCGGACTCCAAAATTTCATATAGAATTTCTAAAGGACCCCTTATTTTATGTCCAAAGACTAACTCAAAAGGAGCCACGCCCGTGGATGAATTTGGATGACTTCTAAGAGCAAAGAGAGCAAAAGTAAGACCCTTATCCCATTCCTCTCCATGCTCATAGCAAAATCTCCTTAAAATTGATTTAAGAGTTTGATGGAATCTTTCCACCACTCCCTGACTCTCTGGGTGGTAAGGAACACTAGTAGTGTGCAGAATGGCCAGACCTGCACACTTACTTCGAAATTCCTTACTAGTAAAATTAATTCCACAATCAGTTTGTATCTTACGAGGGATTCCATACCTCGAAAAGAAAATTACCAATTGATCAAATACAGCCTTAGATGTGATTTTCTTCATGGGAATGGCTTCGGGAAATCGCGATGCCCGATCCATCACAGTCAGTAAATATACAAAACCTGTTTTAGTTTTAGGCAGGGGACCTACTATATCAACTACTAGCTCACTAAATGGCTCGCCAATAGCTGTTATAGGATATAAAGGTGCTTTTACAATTGTCTGATTAGGTTTACCTACCACTTGGTACACTGGACATTCTTTCACATATTGTTTTACTGACGATTTCATTCCTGGCCACCAAAAACATTTAGCCAACCGACGGAACGTCTTCCAGACACCAAAATGACCAGAGAATGCATCATCATGAGATATATTTAATATTTGTCCCTGAAAGTGAGAAGGCACCACTATTTGCTCAATACGAGACATTTGGGGATCATTAGCAACCAGGGGACGACTCACCCTATATAACAGGCACTTTTTTACCCAGAATCGAGGCTTTGTCAAGTCAGAAGTATCACCCAAATTAAAATTATACTCTCTTTTCTGGGCTTCAATAAAAGCTGTTCGATCCCAATCTGGAATTATATTATCACTACTTACTACATTACTTACTACTGACCCGGGTCTTCCTACATCTACGTCTACTTCTAAACTACTCAAATTTAACTCTTCATCATTATTTAATAAGTCTGCAGCTCTTGCTGCAGCTCTAGTGGTAACCGCCACTGGACACTTATTGATTGACAATATTGGAAATAATTCCTTGCCATCACTATTAACCATATCATTTCCTAATATGCCATCAATACCAGCTATAGGAAGACTCTCACAACGGCCAACTCTATCTTTCCATAATACCCAGGGAATGACAACCTTACCTCTGCTAAAGGAGCCGAAACTATTGTGTTCGGGAAACCTCCCAGAACAATAAAGTTCCCTGAATACTTCACCAAACCCTTCAAACTGCTTTCCAGCACTAACGAACGAGCAGACCCAGTATCTCTCAAGAACTTAACATCAATAATGACAGAATTATATATTACTTTACCAGGCCATATGTATTTATCATACTTCAGTCATTCCTGTGGATTATTATTCCCATCTCCAGGCGTACAATTACTACCACTATCACTACTAATTATGGGTAATTTTACGTCAGGAGATGTACTTGGCATTAAAGCCAAAGGATTATTTTTTTGAAGATAATTTGTTCTGGCTTGACATTGAGCCTGGAAATGACCGGGTTTTCTTACACCCAAAAACAAGTTTTCACATTATTGTTTCTCGTTCCAGAACTACCTCCATTGGAAAATACACGAGTACCAGGTTTACCCCGTGAATCTTCCATTGTTACTAGCGGGGAAATTATTTTGAACCACTGAATTCTTACTTATTATTATCACCTCTTATTCCTTTATGAAAATTCACTGACTCTACTACATTATTACTTTTATCTTTGCTGACGAAATTGCCTGAACCTGCTCTATGAGTCAAGACAAATTCGTCAGCCACTTGAGCT
>NC_090734.1:162610792-162613292 GCF_036898095.1 Palaemon carinicauda
GATTTTCATAACTTTTTTCTTCAGTTCTACCATAATATCATAGTGCTTACATAGTTCTCATGTTGCACTGAGCGACTAATTACAAATGGGTTCTCTATATTCAATGAAATATATAGCTTGTCTCTTATAGTCTTTGGAAGTATTTTGAGGGTTTGGATTTCTGTTTTGAATACAATCTCTTTGTTTTTAATTTTAAGAATCAAAAATAAAAGTAATGATAGTAAATGAAAGGTAATTATTTGGTGAAGAACAGGTGAATGGCTTCACATATTGCATCTACATTTTGTTTTTTTTTTCAGTTCCGTAGACATTTCTTGCAGTAGAATAACAATGTCATGAAAGTCGTAACAACCTGGTTTTCCTCTTGTACGCCATCGAGATTTTAGTGTTTGTCTATAGTTTTCCTCAGCTTTTCCCATCGTATTGTTGAACTTGAGTAGAAATTTTGCAGTTCGTCTAATATGACAAAAAACAAGGTTTACTGTAACTGATTCTTCGCTGCCTGCTTAGTACATGCTTCATTAAGTGGGTGGTTTTCACAGTTGAGAAATAGAGTTTTACTCTACTTTTAAATGATCTACTGCACACGAAATATATGTCCTGGCATTATTGCAACATTGTTTTTAACATTGTGACTGACAATACTTTTAGCGGCATATTGTCATTTTCTACATTGCAAAAAAAAAAAAATAAATAAATAAATAAATAAAAAAAAAATAAATAAAATCACCACCCTAATTTTCATAAGAAATTCTCCACAAAAATGTAGTGTTCTCAGCTGTATTTCAGTAAAATAAATATAACCCTAATTTTCACCCTACTTTGTTTTTATCTTTTACTGGTTGGTGACCTTAACCTTTACATCAATATATACGTTTTTAAGGTAAAGGCCTCGCTTTATTTATTCTGGGATTCTTTAGCCTTTTAAAGCAAATTTTTAAGTAAAACCGATTACATATTACTTCAACAATGCTTCGTGCATATTTTTGTTTAACTTCAGTGAAACAGGAAATTTCGCTTTTACTGTTACTGTTTTTATCTCAAAGTTTATATCAACATATCTCACGGAGTAGAATCAAATAAAATCCCAATAGCACTTTCGTCCACGGATATCATTCAATACTTTGACCCTTGCAGATGATGCTAGGAGTTATATAAAGAGTTATTTTAAGGACTCTCTCTCTCTCTCTCTCTCTCTCTCTCTCCTCTCTCTCTCTCTCTCTCTCTCTCTCTCTCTCTCTCTCTCTCTCTCTCTTTTTTCAGTTATTGCAATATGCTAATATTTTACCTTTTTGCATAGTATATCATGCCAATATATATATATATATATATATATATATATATATATATATATATATATATATTATATATATATATATATATATATATATATATACATATATATATATATATATATATATGTATATATATATATATATATATATATATATACGCACATTATTATTATTATTATTATTATTATTATTATTATTATTATTATTATTATTATTATTATTATTATCATTATTATTATTATTATTATTAGCTAAGCGGCAACCCTAGTTGGAAAAGCAGGATGCCATAAGCCCAAGGGCTCTTACAGGGAAAAATGGCCCAGTGAGGAAAGGAAATAAGGAAATAAATAAACGACGAGAGAAGTAATGAAAATTTTTGAAAATTAAATATTTCAAAAACATCAACAACACTAATACAGATATTTGATGTATGAACTATAAAAGGAATTACGTGAGCTTGTTCAACATAAAAATACTTGCTGCGAGTTTGAACTTTCGAACTTTTACTAATTCAACTTATAAAAAGCAGAGTAATTCAATAGTAAAGGATGGAACCTGAAAATGAAAATAACTAAGAAAACATCTGCCCAGCCATATGCTGAATTTAACGGTTTTTTTTTTTTTTTTTTTTTTTTTTTTGAAAACCCCTACTTTAAGCGTCCCCTATTTTTGCTTAAAAAAAAAAAAAAAAAAAAAAAAAAAAAAAAAAAAAAAAGAGGAAGACCCATACCCCTCTGGATCCTGCAGTGGAAAGATAGAAAAATAAACCTATAGAGATCAATAAAAAGTTGGAGAATAGATCGGGTAATATTGACAAATACTTTTTAAATGAAAAAAAAAAAAAAAAACTATTCAATGATACCCCCCCAAAAAAAATCGATAATACGAAATATAGAAGAGCAGGTAGAACAAATTACCTCCCTGATGCTGAGTTACCATACAACTTCCACAAAATCTCACGGAAAGAACATACATCATCATTAAGAGGCTGATAAATCGGTGTAACGATCCTGGGTGCAAGCAGGGTCCACTCAGAACGCAAACTTGACTGTACCACTAAAACTTGCCCGACCTATCGTCAAGTGTATGTTTACAAGCATTTGACTAAGCATTAACTTTAATGATTAGGGGGTGGGTGGGTGTTGGAGGGGGTTTTGGGGCATCCCAGCAGGGAGGGGTTAATGTGAATTCACGGCTCAACTTCT
>NC_090734.1:162620792-162630792 GCF_036898095.1 Palaemon carinicauda
CATCAACTCCAACTCTTTCGTCTTTGTGCTTTGATTTCCTCAAGCTAAATTTCCTAATCTATAGCTTTAGGGTCTTAAGAGCACTCTCCCTTAGCATTTTTATCCAGTTACGTCCCCTCATTCCAGACAGCACATCATTTTGATAACCATGGCCAAAAATACGCATCCATGGGTGGCCCTCCTAACTTCATCCTAAGGAATCAGAGACAAAGGATGCCTGCCACCCCTTCCTACCAGAGAACAAACTTTTGCCTGAGGATAGGAAGGCAGCATGTGCTCAACAACTAAGAAAAAAAGACCAAAATTGCTATAATTATGTAAACGTGATATTGTTAAACAAGTCAAAGCTGTGGTGGAGTTGAACGGCACCCGTCCTTGAGGAATGACACTTGAGAGCCTATAGAAAGTGGGTCACTTTTTACCCAGCTATCAAACGGGGCACTAAACACACCAGCCCGTTTATTGCCGTGTCTTCTAACATGTACACCCTTGGTTTACTAACTTCGATGGATCAGTAAAAGGGTTATTTGAAGGACCAACATCTGAAAAACCACAGATATAACGGTGGTAGTGGGGAGGGGTGCTTTGAACAGCTATCAGGTCCTTTAGGGTAGATATTTGCCCTAGAATACTATTTTGCTTGATTCTATTATTCTTGCATACAACACTTTCACAAGAACAAGTAAGGTTGCTGGAATGAATGACTTATCAACTTCGTACCTTTTAGCATATAAAAGTATTTAGTTATATAGACTTATTATACTTCATGGACACTTAACACCCTAAATTTCCCTGGTTTGATTTTTTCTTCTAGTAGTAGTTAGTCTGGATATGGCGGTTCTTTTTGTAGGCTGTAGATGTTCTGTGCTCGGTAGTTAAGGCAATTTTTTTGCAATGTTTAGTATGGTAGTTGTAGTCGTTCTGCTTAGATGGTTATAGTTGTTCTCGGCATGGTAGTTAAAACGGTTCTGATCTCATGTTAAGGGCTAAAGTACGTTGTTGGGTAGGAACGAAGGGGGCGGATATCTTCGATTGGGTGAAGCTGTGAGGCTCGCCTAAGGATGCATATATTGGTCACAGTACAACATGGCGTCCTGTCTGAAATGAGAAGATATGACTGGTAGACAATGCCAAGGAATTAATGTGTTAAGTTTTTAAAATTATAGGTTAGAAAATTTAGCCCAGGGGAGTGTAACTGTCACAGAAAGGACAAGCCGCTCGCAAAAAGAAAAGCATTGAAGTAAACTTTTGCTCGAGGAAACTGAAGAGATTATTACTGCTCTCGTATGGTCCAGAATTAGAGGAAAATTTACGGGAGATAAACGTTGTCCGAGACTTTGGATTTCAGAAAAGGTAAGATATATAGGCTTTAAGCTTTAGCATGTGACCTCGTACCACGGAGGACAATCTCGGATAGGTATAATTTTATGAGAGATATCTGTATTGGAGGATTTAACTTCCGAAACAGGGTCGAAGATTTAATTGAAAAACTGGTAGGGGTCTCAGATTACGAGGGACTAATCAACTCCGGTTCCTTCAAGCAGATTTTAATGGTAGGCTACATGCTGCAAGCAAAGTTTAGCCACTTGCGTTTCTCTTAGAAGCTCTGAAAAATCAGAACGTCTCGAGGAACTGCCCTTCTTATAAGTAACTTTTTCAAATTCTCTTTAGGGATTTTAGGAATGGTAGTTCGGGAAGGTAATTTTACATGAACAGGGAGGTTCAGTTGATATGGCCATTATCAATACAAAAAGTGTATTCAAAGCGCAAAATGTTTGAGGAGTGACAAGTTGAAAGATATTGATTTTGGTACCAAGTCTAAATATAAGGCTAATGATTTAAAATTGCATTTCAGTTTAAACTGAAAAGGAATCAAAACCATAACATTAAAATAAGAATATTACCCATGAATTATAATTCATGAGTAATATATATATATATATATATATATATATATATATATATATATATATATATATATATATATATATATATTACTTATCAGTCACAAAACTGCACGTGACATATATTAAAGGCACTCATCGACCCCCAAAGCGAGGGGGGGAAGACCTCAGTTAGCGATTTAGAAGATATTGGCACTGAGGGGGAGTGGGGCACCGAAGAGTGGAGTGCCCCATCAAAGGATCTCCCCCATTGGTACACTTGTCAGGCCTACGGTCATCTAACTTGAGATTGCTCAGCAAAGAACGCTCATGGCGGGCGGGCTATGGCACACATACACCTCCCCCCGCCCGACATCCAAGGAAAATGAAACAGAGGAAGGGTGAGATGAGGGAGTTCGATGCCTCCCCCCCCCCCTGCATGACATTACAAGCAGTAGCCGTGGAGGCACTGGGACCTCCATCGGTAACTCCGACCTCAACCCCAGATCACTAGGGAGCAGCGG
Source organism: Palaemon carinicauda (assembly GCF_036898095.1). Classification (NCBI taxonomy): domain Eukaryota; kingdom Metazoa; phylum Arthropoda; class Malacostraca; order Decapoda; family Palaemonidae; genus Palaemon; species Palaemon carinicauda. The sequence goes on from NC_090734.1 coordinate 162,623,200, forward strand.
CATTGCAGCTGAGGTCATTGGCCTGTGCCCCATATCTCGTAATGGCCGTCTAGGAATGTTAGCAGTTAGGATAGACCTGCCAGATAAATCCATTCAAGTGCTGATCGACACACGAGCCAGCGTTTTACTGATTGAGAAAAGATTCTCCTCAAACTCCCTACAGTCAGCGGCATCCATCGTCCTCGACACGCCAAGAGAAAATAAACTACGCATAAACCATAAAACGATCGTCAACTTTGAGGTGGGATCTGTGAAGTTTACACATGATTTTTTTCTCCTGCCCACCTTGGAAATTCTAGGAATTGAAGCTATCTTAGGAATGGATTTTATCTCTAATAATAAAATATATATATTTAGGGGAAAGATACAATAGCAGTAAAAGCAGGAGGGTACATTTTTCCGATAGAAAGTCATGAGAGAGTAAGTGCTTGTGCGAGGTCGGAGAGACATTTAAGTAAGGTAACAGCTGTACCTCAGAGAGGAGTAGCGTTGTCTCCCCAGACACTTACGAGCATATCAGTGACCCCATGTTATCCTCTTCCAGACGGAACCAAGGTCGTTGGTATACCCCAAGACAATTGGGACCATATGATATTAGAGGGCTTGATGGAAAAAAAAGAGAACAGAGCTGATATAACGATAATTAATTTGTCAAATAAAAGAGTTGTGTTAGGAAGTGAATCTGTGTGTGAATTAGAGTCATGTGAAATTGCTTATCATGGGATGTTGGGAGCCAACAACTCCAGCCTGCAGAGACTAATGCACTCAGAATTTTATTATGTAAGCACGAAAACTATGTCCGTCAGAATATCAACCTGTAGTTAGTGACATTGTCTATAATTATTCCGACGTAATTGCAATTGGAGATGAGCCACCTGGGAGTATTGATAGATTCCCCTTTAGCATTGAAGCTGGGAAGGCGGAACCGATCAGGTCAGAGCCTTATAAGGTACCCATTCATTTCCAGGGAGAGATAGAAAGGGAAATTAATAAATTAAGGAACAAAGGATAATCGAGGAGAGTGAATCCCCTGGTCTTCTCCAATTGTAGCTGTTAGGAAAAAGGATGGCTCGGTAAGATTGCGTGTTGATTATAGGAAGTTGAATGCAGTCACTGAGGATAATGAATTTCCATTGCCCTCGATTGAAAAATTATTTGTGAAGTTACGGGATAGTAAATATTTTACAACTGTTCATTTAAAATCTGGATACTATAAAATACCCATTCAGGAAAACAGTAAATATAAAACGGCATTCATAGCTAACAATCATCTATGTTAGTTTAATTTACTTCCTTTCGGTGTTAAAAATGCTCCAAGTCATTTTTCTAGAGTAATGATTGCGGTTTTGCCCCCTTAATTGGGCATAATGTTCTTGTTTAATTAGACGATATCATAATTAGAGGGAAAACGGCCGAAGAACATAATAATAATATTCGTAAAGATTTAGAAGCATTGCGACGTAATGGTATGAAAATAAATTGGCCAAATTGGAAATTTTTCTGTAAACAGGTCGAATTTTTAGGTCACATAATAACCCAAGAAGGTATCCAACCCTGCCCTAGTAAAGTAGCAGCTATTCGAGATTTCCCCAGGCCACGTATCTCTAAGGATGTAGCTGGATTCCTTGGGCTCACTGGGTATTACCATAAATTCATAAGAGGTTTTGGAGAGATAGCGAGACCCTTAGATGCTTTAAAGAAACAAAAAGTAATACATTGGGGATTGGAAAACGAAAGGGCCTTTAACCATTTGAAAGCTATCTTAACTAGCAATGAATTACTCGCATATCCTAGATTTGATCGCCAATTTTTAGTGACATCAGATGCGAATAGCATAGCTATTGGTGGCGTGGTTTCTCAACGAGATGATAAAAACCGAGAGTGACCCATTAGGTATGCATCCCTGGCATTAAAAGGGGCAGAAATGATTTATAGTACATTCCATCGAGTGGCTTTGGCTATTCTTTTAGTTCTAGAGAGGCATCGGTTCTTTTTATTAGGTCAGCCGATTGAGTTCCAAAGGAATCATCGCGCCTTACGTGATTTGTATTATAAAAATGATTTGACCTCTCGACAAGCGAAATGGATTGAGAGATTATTAGAGTTTAATATAAAGGGTTTTCACTACATAGGAGGTAAAACTAACAAGGTAGCTGATGCCCTCTCTAGCGGTGCAGTAATAGGAGTAACAACTAGGGCACTGAAGAGGAACGAAGAATGTAACCAAAATATTGAAGACCTCCATCATAATAGAGAAAATAGAGAACGGGATGTGAATTCTCCCGATGAGCAATCAGAAGACGGGAAAGAGAGAGGAGAGAGAGTTGCAGATATTAGAGAGAGAGCCTTATTGCCTTATTGCCTTATTTTTTGTTTGGGTTCCCCCAGGTCCCTCAGTGTGAGGCACCTCGTATATCCACCAGAGAGTTGCCAATGCATCTTCCGGTGTATTTTGCATCTTCCAGTCTTGGATGGTCTGGGATGCATCTTAGGTATTTATCGAGCTTATTCTTAAACACATCTACGCTCACTCCTGATATGTTTCTTAGATGAGCTGGCAGCACATTAAATAGTCGCTGCATTATCGATGCTGGTGCGTAGTGGATTAATGTCCTGTGCGCCTTTCTCAGTTTACCTGGAATGCTTTTTGGCACTATTAATCTACCTCGGCTTGCTCTTTCTGATATTTTAAGCTCCATGATGTTTTCAGCAATTCCTTCTATTTGCTTCCATGCTAGTATTATCATGTAGCGTTCTCTTCTCCTTTCTAGACTGTATAGTTTTAAAAATTGCAGTCTTTCCCAGTAGTCAAGGTCCTTAACTTCTTCTATTCTAGCAGTAAAGGACCTTTGTGCACTCTCTATTTGCGCAATATCCTTTTGGTAGTGTGGGTACCATATCACATTGCAGTACTCGAGTGTACTACGCACATAAGTTTTGTAAAGCATAATCATGTGTTCAGCTTTTCTTGTTTTAATGTGTCTGAATAACATTCCCATTTTTGCTTTACATTTAGCCAACAGTGTTGCTATTTGGTCGTTGCATAACATATTCCTATTTAAAATTACACCAAGGTCTTTAATTGCTTCCCTGTTTGTGATTGTCTCATTATTAGGTACCTTGTATGCATACACCATACAAGGGAGAGAGAGAGAGAGAGAGAGAGAGGGAGAGAGAGAGAGAGAGAGATGAGCGGCGAAGGTGAATATATGTGGGTGGCTGAGGACATGACCAGTGGTGTCCAGAATGAATGCCCTGATGATGCAGGTAAGATTGACATGGGAGGTTGGGACATAAAAGAAGTCTGAGAGGGACGGACAAAAGAGGAATGGATGGAAAGAGTGCGAGCAGTGATTAAAGGGGAATCGGAGAGTTATCAGTCATTTCTGAATGTGCCTCGTGAGAATTTTTTACAGAAAATATCTTATATTGTGTTTACAAGAAGAGGGGAGGGAAATTTTGTGCACGGGTAGTTCTTCCTCACTCTTTAATTAATCGAGCCATCCACATTGTACATGCAGGGCATTTAGGGATTGATAGAACAATGAGGAGAGCATGTGTATCCTTCTTTTAGTTAAGAATGAAAAATCTATAGAGAATTACGCAAAAGGTTGTCATGCTTGTAATTGTTTTAGAGAACACAAAAACACTGTACTGGAAGCTAGAAAGGGGCCTGTGATTCGTATCAAATTTTATAGAGTGCATATGGATGTAGTAGAACTATTTACTACTTGTTTAACACAACATAAGTATATATGTGTATTTGTGGATGCATTTACTCGGTACACTCATACTTACACAATGTTGGATAAATCAGCAAATTCATTAGCCCTGGCGCTGTGCTCTTTCATTACTAGGTTTGGTTCCCCAAAAAATTTGATAAGTGATAATGGTCTCGAGTTTATAAATAAGGTGGTGAAATCGGTCATGAACTTGATAAAAATTGAACTCTTTTCAGTGACCGCATATAGGCCTTCAGCAAATGGCTTAGTGGAATGACATAATAGGGAAGTAGTGCAAATTTTCATGTTACTTAGTGGCTGATGACCCCCTTCATTGGCACGCCATGCTTCCTACAGCTGAACTATCTTTGAGCATTGTGTATAATGCTTCGCTCAGGGACACGCCTTTCATTTTAGTGTATGGACAGGATCCTGGTTTGCCATATATGGTACTCATTAATTCGCAACAATTGCCAAACTATTCAACTGAACAATACCGTGCATATTTATCAAATCTATTAAGGAGAGTAATGAACACCACTGAAAGGTTTTTGAAAAGAGCTATTGAAAAACACAGCTCAAAGTATGATGGTCGTTCAAAACCGCACTGGTAAAAGTATTTGTGGCCGATTGTGTGTATTTGAAACGATTACAACCTAGGAGACACAAACTTAAGCCAGCGTATTTACGTCCGTACCGAGTAAAGATGGTTAAGTCTAACACAGTTGTGATAAAAAGCAGTGTCTGAACATCATCGGGTACACATACATGTGGTGCCTGGAGATGTAGTTTTCAATAGTGTTCCTCCTTACCACCTGCATACGTGACATTCCTCGAGTTCATGAGTAGATTTTTTTTCCTTTGCCGTTGTTGTTGTTGTTTGAACAGACTGATTTCTTCCTTTAATGTGTTTTCAATGAACTTGATGATAACAATGTGTTCTTTTGTTAATGCTTAATGTATACGTAAAATGTTGTGGTAATTTTGCTGAGTATGGAAATACGTATAACATTGTTGAGTGAACCTAAAAACAATCAGAGGTTAAATAGGTCAAGTGACATCTGTCAGGTGGATGCTGTATTATTCGTGTATTTATATGATTCCTGGTTGCTGGGGTTGGGCAGTTCCCGAATGGCAGGTGGCTGCGGGTTTAAAACTTCAGCCTTGAGTATAGGCAGTGTTAGACAATGTGTAGATGTGAATGCCTTATTCTTAATGTTATAAGAGATGGGCGGTAAGATATATGATTTTCTCGGGAAAACGGCTAGTGGCCACCGTTGAAAGTTACAATTGCAAGTATTGTAGTGATTTAAATAAATGGCAAAACGGTGGTAGTGAGTTGTGTTGCGAAATTGTGCCGTAAACACAGACAAATAAAATCAAGGGATGAAGGAATATCTATTCCGACCACTGTCCCGCTCAAAAACCCCGTATTGCCCACAATCAAAGGGAGGTTATTGATGAGGTTGTATAAGACTGATGTTAAATTTTTTTTTCTCCTCTTCAGGTATTCTGTATTTTATTTGCAGAGGTCTTAAGAAGAAATGAGTGGAATTATTTATATTGAATTGTGTACATTTTCCATGCAATATTTATTTTTTTTATTTATTTGTTGGAAGATGTGTTATTTTTTTCAGGTTATTTATATATATATATATATATATATATATATATATATATATATATATATATATATATAAATATATATATATATATATATATATATATATATATATATATATATATATATATATATATATATATATATATATATATATATATATATATATATATATATATATATATATATATATATATATATATATATATATATATATATATATATAGAGAGAGAGAGAGAGAGAGAGAGAGAGAGAGAGAGAGAGAGAGAGAGAGAGAGAGAGATATATAGATATATATATATATATATATATATATATATATATATATATATATATATATATATATATATTTATATATATTGATATATATGTATATATATATATATATATATATATATATATATATATATATATATATATATATATATATATATATATATATATATATATATATAGAGAGAGAGAGAGAGAGAGAGAGAGAGAGAGAGAGAGAGAGAGAGATATAGATATATATATTGTTGTTATTCTGTTAAGTACATGCCATGCCTATTCCGGGTCAGAATGTCCTGCACATACCATAGACTAGTGAGGGCGAATACGCACCTCCTCCCGGAGTGAGGAGCTTGGGGGGGGGGGGGGGGGAGTAATGTCATAATTCATTCATATAGATGTGTGTTGTACATTAAGGTAACTGAACTCTTTAATCATGAGAATTCCACAAAAACCTATCACTCAGCAAGTTATCGTAGCAAGATTGCATTTTGGTGGCGGAGGGAGTTTAGTTGCCTTTGTGCGCTCAAATAGACTAGGCTTCCATGCCTGAGAGAGTGATAGCTGTGTACATTATAGTGTACCTACGAACCTTTTGTAATAAATGAAGAGAACCCATATTCCGACGTCTCATTGTCCGTCAAGCATGGATCATATATATATATATATATATATATATATATATATATATATATATATATATATATATATATATATATATATATACATATATATATGGCTTGTGATAAAATTGTTGGAAGCAGCCGGGACTTCCATTAGAAGGGGCTAGGGTTTGATCCCAAGTATGAGGAAGAAATTTATTTCTATTTGAGTACGATATTGTCTTGATATTTATCCATATTAACTCATTATGGGTAATTTGATTGAATAACTATCAATTGTGACACCTGGTGAGCCGGCAAGTCGGGGAAAATTTGTTGATAAGAGACTGATGTCTCGCCAGGCAAGTCCTGAACTGTAGATTAGCAGTTAGGTTTAGACGTCTTTTATGGCTTTTGGTGAAATGGTTGGAAGTGACCTGGCCTTTCATTAGAAGGGGCTAGGGTTCGATCCTAAGTATGAGGTAGAATTCTATTTCTATTTGAGCATGATATTGTGTTCATTTTTATCCATATTGACTCATTAGGGGTAACTTGAAATAATTACTATCAAATGTATCACCCGGTTAGCCGGGAGGTTGGGGTAAACTCGCTGGTAAGAGACATATGTCTCGCGAGGTAAATCCTGAACTACAGAGGAGCAGTCAGGTTCCAACTTCTATACTGGCTTCTTGTGGCATGATTGGAAGCGACCTGGCTTATCATTAGAAAGGGCTAGGGTTCGATCCCAAGCTTGAGGTAGAAACCTATATATATATATATATAAATATATATATATATATATATATATATATATATATATATATATATATATATATATATATATATAGTCATCATCATCTCCTCTTACGCCTATTGACGCAAAGCACCTCGGTTAAATTTTGCCAATCGTCTCTATCTTGAGCTTTTAATTCAATAGTTCTCCAATCATCATCTCCTACTTTGTGCTTTATAGTCCTAAACCATGTAGGCCTGGGTTTTCCAATTCTTCTAGTGCCTTGTAGAGCCTAGTAAATGTTTGGTGAACTAATCTCTCTTGAGGAGTGCAAAGACCATGCCCAAACCATCTCCATCTACCCTTCATCATGATCTCATCCACATATGTTACTCTTATAGTTTCATTTCTAATACTGTCCTGCCATTTAACTCCCAATATCCTTTTGAGGGCTTCATTTTCAAATCTACCAAATCTATTGGAGATTGTTTCTTTTGTCTTACCATGACTCTTCTCCATAGAGAAACACCGATCTCAATAAACTGATATAAAGTCTTATTTTTTTATGAAATTTTAGGCGATTTGATTTCCAAATTTTGCTTAACCTAGTTATTCTCTGATTTGCTTTTTTTCCAATCTTTCAC
>NC_090734.1:162635792-162640792 GCF_036898095.1 Palaemon carinicauda
ATAACTGATGAATGGGAATTAGGCGTGTTGGTAAAAAAGAAAAAAAATAAGGAGACCTGACCGACTGCAATAATTACAGAGGCATCACAGTTACGCCAGTTGTCATGAAAATATATAGTATGTTCATTCTAAAAGGATCAGAGAGAAAGATTGATGAAAAGCTGAGAGATGAGCAAGCAGGATTTATAAAATGTAGAAATTGTACAGCAATGTGTAAAATATAGAGATCCACTTTTGAGGAGCTTTGAGGACTATGAAAAAGCCTTTGATAACGTGCATCGGCAAATTTTGTTGTGATTCGTACATTTTTCTGGAGTTCCTTTTAAATATTAAAAATTTATTAACACTGTACATGAGTATAGCAAATGCAAATTTAATGTTAAAGGAATCCTATCAAATGAATTTCCAGTTAACAGTAGAATACTCCACGGGAATGTGATGCTACCTATGTTGTTTGTCCTCGTGGTTTTGTAATGCACAGAACGGTTTGGAATGGTGGAGAAGGATTGGACTTGATTGGTAAGAGAAATTATCTGACCTAGAAAATGCTGATGATGCTGTCCTTATTAGCAAAACATCACAGGACTCGCAAAGCTTGTTTGCAGGAATACAGAGAATAATACACGATGCTTGGGTCGAATTAAATAGAAGAAAGACAGCGATGATGAGAACGCAATATGCAATGGAAGATGAGATATCATTAGAAGGAAAAGGGATTAATGAGGTGGAATCATTTGATTAGTTTGGAGTTATGATCTCTAATAAAGGATCTTTAGAATTGGAGTTCAATGAAAGATTGAGAAGAGAAAATCAAGCCATGGCTGGGCAAAGTAAAATTTTAAAATATAGTCGGATGACATCACATGTAAAAGTAATGTTATATATCAGTTTAGTGAGAACCGTGCGTCAATAGGCGTAGGAGGTGATGTCGATGATGATGTCAAAAGACGTAAAACGATATCTTAAAAAATAACTCATATCCCTCGATAGATCAACGTCGAGAGTAATAAAGAAAATAAGAAGTTCTTTTCACTCCATCTTCCATAAGTCACCCCTGGCATAAGAGTCTCAAGAGAAGGATCATCCGACGTCGAAGATCACTTCTCCTCCCTTCAATTTCTTCCACAATACGGGTGGGTGAATAAAACCCGTACTCATTTTTTTTTATATGTAGGGGTGTAGGAGAGGTAGGGATTATGTCTAGATGGAAAGACTACTCACATGTATACAGACACACACATACACAAGCCGGGCCCAGAACCCAATTTCAGCACACAAAGGCCCCCGTCCAGTCTTTACTGTAGGCCATTTCGATCGATTCTACCTCATCCAGCTCATATGGTACGGTGGCTGATTTCTTTTTGATACATTCACTCCTCTCCTCCTTTATAGTGGATGAGTTAATGATATCTCTCTCTCTCTCTCTCTCTCTCTCTCTCTCTCTCTCTCTCTCTCTCAAGATTTGTTATTTATTGTTCCATAGTCAAAGAGGTCTTCTAGATTTTTATAGATTAGTGCATGTGTATATATATATATATATATATATATATATATATATATATATATATATATATATATATATATACTGTATATATATATATATATATATATATATATATATATATATATAAATTATATATATATATATATATATAAATATAAATATATATATATATATATATATATATAAATATATATATATATATATATATATATATATATATATATATACATACACACATATATAAATATGTATATATATATATATATATATATATATATATATATACATATATATACACATGTATATATGTATATATATATATATATATATATATATATATATATATATATATATATATATATATATACATATATATACACATGTATATATGTATATATATATATATATATATATATATATATATATATATATATATATATATATATATATATATATATATAGATAGATACTGTGGATCTCTCTCTCTGGTTATGGCTTATTTTTTCTTTACCTACGCATACACAGAATAGTCTGGCCTATTCTTTACATATTCTCGTCTTTCCTCATACACCTGACAACAATGAGATACTAAACACATCTTCACCCAAGGGGTTAATCACTCTACTGCAATTTGTTCAGTATACTTTCCTCTTAATAAGGGTAGAAGAGACTCTTTAGCTATGATAAGCAGCTCTTCTAGGAGAAGGACGCTCCAAAATTAAACCATTGTTCTCTAGTCTTGGGTAGTGCCATAGCCTCCTTACCATGGTCTTCCACTGTCTTGGGTTAGACTTCTCTTGATTAAGGGTACACTAGGGGACACTATTCTGTCTTATTATTATTTTTTCTTCCTCTTGATTTTTTGAAATGGTGTGTTGGGCAGGCTTAATAGAAGGGCCATGGATGCCTGGTGGATTATCAAGAGGTTGTCTTTTCCTTTTCTGATTCTTTTTCTTCTCAAAACCATCCTTACTGTCCTCCCTTGAGTTGAAGTGTCTATCCTGGAGGGTATTCAGTCTTGCATGGTGTACCGGCTCCTCCATGTTGACCAGTTTTTCCGACATCTTACTATAGTCTATGGGTTTCATCAATCACTTTATTTATAATTCTGTACATATTGTTTTTGTTATGATTCTTGTTAATCTAGTCTTTAAGTATGATATCACTTTTTTATTTCTATTAATTCTTATGCTATCTGGAGACATTGAGCGAAATCCGGGACCAGTACGTCCTAGATTTCGTCAATGTTGTCTTCTGTATTGCAATATTCGTAGTCTTCATGCAAATGTCCAAGACCTTACAGTTGCGTCCAGACAGTATGATATTCTTTTGTGCTCAGAAACTATGGTTTCGAGTATGAGGCACTCATCTGAGCTCTTTATAACTGGTTTTAAGAAGCCAAAAATGTTAAAACGTGATGACATCCCTAGGGCCAGGGGAATGGCAGTGTATATTAGGACCGAGTACCCTGCTTCTCATAAGTCCTGCTATCAATGTGGATGTCATGATATTCAGGTGATAAATGTTTGTGGCAGGCATAACAACTTTTATTGGTGTTCGATCTACCGGAATCCAGACATGGATGATTCTATCTTCGATTGTCTTCTTATCATTATGGCTAGGATACAAGAAGATAATAGAAAGGCTTCTCTTGTCTTTGTTGGTGATTTTAATGCTCACATTAGGGAGTGGTTTAGTTCTATCTTTCCTACCGATCGCCATGGCTTAAGAGCTTTAGACTTTGCCTCTGAATCAGGCTGTGAGCAAATCATAAATGAAGCTACTCACAGGTCTGGTAATTGCTTGAACCTCGTATACACTGACTCCCCTGGCTTTATAACTAGTAAGGTTAGTTCTCAAGTCGGGACATCTGATCATGCCTTGATTTCATTAGTAGTGAAGACTGAGCAGCCTGTCCCTGATATATCATACTCTTGTAAAATTTATATGAACCCCAAAGCAGACTGGAATGGGATTTTGCATGATCTTTTTTGCTTGAATTGGCCACAGTTATATAGTAGTGTAGATCCTGTTGTCCCTTTGAATGAGAATCTAGTAAACATAATTGATAAGTGTATCCTTTCTCGTGTGTTAAGTTACCAAGTGAAGGACAAACCGTGGTTCAATGATGATTGTAGACATGCTTATTTTGAGAAGCAGAAGGCCTATCATCTTTGGAGGGGTAACAGATCAGATTTGACCTGGAATAACTACTCAGCTTCGAGATTCTGCTCAGAGAGTTTATGCCTCAACTGAAAGGGAGTACAATTTAACCATAAAAGAAACCTTTTCTAGTACAACTCAGGAACATAAATGGTGGTCTAACCTTAAATCTCCCCTCTTTGGTGTAGATGCAAAGGAAAAGGCAATCCTTTTGGCTGATTTTTTTTTTACAGTAAACAGAGTAATGAAAAACTTGAACTTCCTCATTCCCATTTTCCTGAGGCTAAACTAACTAGTTTAGCTTTTCGATCTCGTGAGATTAAAGCTCTGTTCATGGACCTTGATACTTATGGAGGTGTAGACCCAAATGGTATTTTACCTTTGTTTTTTATAAGGACAGCAGATTTCTTAGCTTCAAAGTTATTTGTTATTTTGTGCAAGTTAGAAGAATAGGAGCTTTTAGCACTTGTTGCAGATTTGGTAATGTGTTTGCGGTAGCTCAAGTCCTACTGATTACCGCCCAATTTCCATAACTCCCATACTATCTAAAATTTTGTCAACGTCTTAATTGGTTAGCTGAAGGAAATCATCTATTCCCTAGTTTGCACTTTGGTTTTCGTAAAGGCCTTGGAGCATGTGACGCCCTTCTTACAATCTACAATGCTGTACAGAAATCCATTGATCGTGGTCAGGAAGTTCGTATGATTGGCCTTGATTGTAGTGCTGCCTTTGAGCGTGGTGATCATGAAGCCTTTGTTTTCAAACTCAAACAGTTGGGAGTGGATGGGACGTTTTTTAGCATTATTATTAATTTTTTAAGTAATGGATCTGAAAGAGTTGTTGTTGATGGGCACCATAGGGAGTATAGGAATGTGATATCCAGTGTTCCATAGGGTAGTGTTCTTGGACCATTACTTTTCATACTATATGCACATGACATGAGGTTTGGCTTAGAAAACAAGCTTGTTGCATATGCAGATGATGCTACTCTCTTTGCATCAATTCCATCGCCTGAACGTTGATCTGGTGCTGGTGAACCCCTTAATAGAGATTTAGCTAAAATTAGTGCATGGTGCAAATCATGGGGTATGAAGTTGAATCGTAACAAAACTCAAAGTACGATTGTAAGCAGGTCAAGGACGGTGGCTCCTCAACATCCGGATCTCAGTATTGATAATGTTTCTTTAAATTTGTATGACTCTTTTAAAATATTAGGTGTGATTCTCGACTGCAAATTTACTTTAGAGATACACATTTGGTCTGTTTCTTCTTCAATTGCACAAATGATTGGATTATTGAGAAAGTCTTTCAAGATATTCGGTGATCCATCCAT
>NC_090734.1:162650792-162678292 GCF_036898095.1 Palaemon carinicauda
GTCCTTATTTCAAAGAGCATATTTCAGTTAATGAATGATTTTGTGGTTCTCATTTCAAAGGCTATATTTCCTATAATTCTTTTTATGTTACTGATTTTAATAAAAAGGTTTAAGTGAATGGAGACTTTTATGGTCCTGATTTCAAAGAGTATATTTCAGTTAATGAAGGATTTTGTGGTCCTCATCTCAAAGGCTCTATTTCAGTTATTTAATTCTCTTTAATGAAAATGTTTTAGTGAAAGGAGATTTTATGGTCCTGATTTCAAAGAGCATATTTCAGTTAATCAAGGATTTTGTGGTCCTGATTTCAAAGGCTACATTTCAGATAATTAATTCATTTTATGATAGTGATTTTAATGCAACTGTCTCAGTGAAACGAGACTTATATGGTCCTGATTACAATACGTATATTTCAGTTGATGAAGAATTTTCTGATCCTGATTTCAAAGGCTATATTTCAGTTAATTAAGTAATTTTTATTTGGTACTGATTATAATGAAAATGTTTTAGCGAAGGAAGACTATTATGGTCCTGATTTCAAAGAGCTTATTTCAGTTAATAAAAGATATTATGGTTTTGATTTTTAAGGCTATATATCCGTTAATGAATCCTTTTATGGTACGGATTTTAATTAAAATATTTTAGTGAATGGAGACTTTTATGGTTCTGATTCCAAAGAGCATGCTCAAGTTAATGAAGTATTTTCTGGTCCTGATTCCAAAAGGCTATATTCAGTTAATAAATTCTTTTTAAAGTACTGATTTTAATGATAATGTTTTACGGAATGGAGACTTTTATGGTCCTGATTTCAAAGAGTATATTTCTGTTAATGAAGGATTCGTGGTACTGATTTCAAAGGGTATATTCCAGTTAATTAATCTTTTTTATGGTATTGATTTTAATAAAAATGTTTTACCGCAAGAAGACTTTTATTTTCTTGATTTCATTTTATGAAAAAAAACATTGTCCTGTTTCCAAAAGCTATATTTCAGTTAATTCCTTCTTTTGATGGTACTGATTTTAATTAAAATGTTTTAGCGAATGGAGACTTTTATTGTCCTGATTCCAAAGAGCATATTTCTGTTAATGTAGGACTTTGTAGCCCTTATTTCAAAGGCTACATTTCAGTTAATTAATTCTTTTCATAGTACCAATTTCTATTAAAATGCTTTAGCGAATGGAGACTTTTATGGTCCTGATTTCAAAGACCATATTTCTGTTAATGAAGGACTTTGTAGCTCTTATTTCAAAGGCTATGTTCCAGTTAATTAATTCTTTTCATAGTACCAATTTCTATTAAAATGTTCTAGCGAATGGCGACTTTTATGGTCCAGATTTAAAAGAGTGTATTTTTGTTAATGAAGGATTTTGTATCCTTATTTCAAAGGCTATATTCCAGTTAATTAATTCTTTATATGGTACTGATTTTAATGAAAATGTTTTAGTGAATGGAGACTTTTATGGTCCTGATTTCAAAGAGCATATTTCAGTTCATTTAAGCTTTCTATGGTACTGATTTTAAAAAGCATATTCCAGTTAATAAAGGCTATTATGCACCAAATTTCAAAGGCCTTTTGCGATATTGATTTTAACAAGCATATTTTAGTTTTTGAAGGGTTTTATTGTTCTTATTTCAAAGAAAATATATTAGTTGATTAAGGATTCATACGGTGCTGATTTTAATGTGCATATTGTAGTTAATGAAGGCTTTTTATGGTCCTAATTTAAAAAAAAAAAAAAAAACGATAGTTCTATTAATGAAGGATTTTCATGATTCCAGCTTTATACTGCATATTTCAGTTAATGAAGGCTTTTATAGTCAAGATTTCAAAGAGAACATATACGTTAATGAAGAAATTTAGAGGCTCAAGTTCAAAAAAGCATATGACAGTTAAGGAACGCTTTTTGATGGTCCTGATTTCAAAGCCATAACAGCTATTGAACAGTTTTATGGTCCAAATTTAAATGAACTTATACGCGTTTTTGAAGGCTTTTATGGTAATAATTTCGAACACCATATTTCAGGTAAGGAAGGCTTCTATGGTTTTGATTTCAAAGACAGTTTTTCAAATAATAATGTCTTTTATGGCCCTAGTATCAATTAGTATATTTCATTCGATAAAGGACTTTCATATTCCTGATTTTGAAGAGCATTTTTCAGTTAATGAAGGCTTATATGATTAGGATTTCAAAGAGCATATTTCAGTTATTGAATATTCTCATGATCCTAAATTAAATGCCCAAATATGAGTTTTAGCCCTGATTTCAAAGACCTTATTTCACTGATAAAAGGATTTCATGATCCTGATTTCAAAAGCCATGCTTCAGTTGATGAAGGCCCGGATCTAAAACCACATTTCAGTTGACGAAGACTTTTATGATTCTGATGTCAAATGTTATATACTAGTTAAGGAAATCTTTTAAGCTCCTAATTTCGAAGACCATATTTCAAGTGATGAAGGATTTCATGGTCCTGATTTCAAAGAACATATTTTATTTAATGAAGGCCTTTATGGTCCTGATTTAAAACACCATATATCAGCCGACTAATGCTTTTTAGTCCTGTTTTCAAATACCATATATCAGTTGATGAATTCTTTCCTGTTCCTGATTTCAAAAACTATATTTCAGTCGATGAAGGATTTTTTTGGGGGTCCCCGGTTTCAATGACCATATTTCATTTAATAAAAGCTTTTATGTTCCTAATTTCAAACACCATATTCCAGTAAATGAAGGCTTTTATAATCATGATTTCAAAGACCATATGTTACTGTAGGCTTTTTTATGGTTCTGATCTTAAAAAACATATTTCAGTTATTGAAGGCTTTCATGCTCTTGATTTAAATGGCCATATATGAGTTTGTGAAGGCTTTTATAGTCCTTATTTAAAAGACAATATTTCAGTGATTGAAGGCTTTTATGGTCCTGATTTCAGAGTACAGGTGGTCAAGAAAATAGCCAAATTCGGTAAAAAAAAAGAAAAAAAAAAGCCATTTTCTGTTTTACATCATGTTTACGCTGTAAGTGGTCTGATCCATTGCCAGACGAAAGATAATGGCGTGTAGAAGCTTCCTTATAGGCTAAAAAGGCTATTTCGTTCATGCATATATACCGAGAATTTCTTTATTTCGGCCTTGGTAATGACCGAAATGATAACTTCATGAGAAAACTCGTCAATACTAATGTTCATATTTATATTGTATTGTTTTCCGTACGATACATTGGGCAACAATAACAATATGTGGGAAAAGGTGTTCTGATTAATAAACAACTTTTATGTTCAGTGCATTACATGTTGCAACCCTTAAACACAATATTTGCTATATTGCTAGCTCATTGATACCATTTCTTAGGGACTCTGCAGGATATGGGTCTAAAACTATCCATAACAAAGAAAACCAGGGAAACAGGATGTCTGACTATGAGGCCAATAAGAAAAACAAATTACGAGAAGATGATGACGACTAAAAACCATGTGCCTTCTGAAGCAATTGAATCTGGCAACAGTGTGTAGTTGGCGACTATGATCCCACCAATAAGCTTTTATAATTAATTTTAGGGTATCATACAAGTGGATACTATATCTTTAGATAGATAGATATGAGTCTTGTAGCAACCACCTAAGAGCTCTATCAGTGAAGGTAAGTAAAAATAAATATAAAAAAAAAAAATTGAATGCCTTTTTCTCGTTACATTTTTTTTTTCATTTCCAATTTTATCTACCTTGTTAGTTTTAAAAATATTCTAAGGATTCAAAAAAAAAAATCACAATGTCTGATAGCAATAACTGGAATTTCCTCCTCGCTTTTGTTTTTTTTTAATTCATCTCCTATAGTGATTTTTTTTTGTTTTGAAATAAAAAAAGATAATAAATTTCAGTGCATTGTAAAGTTATTGTTTGTATTCTATATATCTTATAAACGCTAATAAATAGTGATATATATATATTTTTTTTTCAGAAAATGTGGGAGAAGATAGATTTGGGAAAAAAAGGAATAAAAACAAAAAACAAAAATGAAAAAAAATATAAAAAAAAACTATTCGCTAGATTCGAGAAAACTTTGGGGAAATAGTTTATGTTATAAACACAATCAAACTATATGAATCTCAAAACTGTAGCTCAAATATAATTTCCGAGCCCGCCGATACTTTCCAGTTAATGAAAGCTTTCATGGTCCAGATTTCAAATACCATATTTCACTTGATGAAGGCTTTTTACGGTCAGGGTTTCAAAGACCTTTTTTCAGTTAATGACAACTTTATTTTTTATTTAGATTTAAATGACCATATTTTGATAAATGAAGGCTTTTTTATGGTCATAATTTCAAAGATCATATTTCAGTTAATTAAGGGTTTCATGGCCCTGATTCCGAAGACCATACTTCAATTAATAATGTCTTTTATTTTCCTGATTTCTATAAAAAATATTCCAGTTAATGGTGGTTTTTATGTTTCTGATCTCAAAGACCATATGTTAGTTAATAAAAGCATTTTTTGGTCCAGATTTAAAAAAATAAATAAAAAAAAAATAAAAAAAGACATAATTAAGGCTTTTTACAGTAATGATTTCTTCATTTCAGTTAATAGAGTTTTTTTTTTTTATTTCAAAGACCATATTTTAGTTAATGAAAACTTTTATGGCCCAAATATTAAATATCATATTTCAGTTAACGAAGGATTTTAAGGTATTGACTAAAAGAAAGTATATGTGTTAATGAATGTTGTTAATCCTTATTTGAATGATCAAATTTGAGTTGATGATGATTTTTATGGTCCTGATTTTAAAGGCTTTATCACAGGTAATGAAGAATTTTATGTTCATGATTTACATAACCATATTTCATTAATAAAAGCTTTTATGGCCAAAATTAAAAAAAAAACAAAAATACTATTTAGTTAGGAGTTTTATGGTCCTGATTTGAATAACCATATTTCAGTTAATAAAAGCTGTTATGGTCTTGATTTCCATAACCATATTTTGGTTAATGAAGGATTTTATGGTCCTGATCCTAAAGAACCTACTCCAGTTAATGATGACTTTTATGGTCCTTATCTAAAATACCATATTTCGGTTAATGGAGGCTTTCATACTCCTGATTTCGAAGACCATATTTCAGTTGATGAAGGATTTTTTGGGCTCAAGCCATGTCGTCCTGATGGAAGTTCCTTAAAGTAGCTTCCTAAGGGATATATGTGCTACAGTGATATTCCCAGAGAATTTTACCTTTAGATACCCAGATTTCTAACTCCTGGCGCCAATATCTTTAAATTTTCTCTTAAGGATATCACATAATATCAGAGGACGTATTCTTGACACGCCACATAGCAATCTGCATCCCTAATAGCATTTACGCTTCAAGGAGGTGTGGCAGAATAGAAGGGGAGCCGTATGAAGGTAACCCCCGTTCTTGTATTACTATTGAGTATGACAATAGCACCATCTCCACGATGGCGGACATTCCTTACTTTGTAGCGATTTCGCTCGGTGGTATTCCCTGTTGATCTAACTTTTTCGATCGTTGTGTAAGTATTATAATTATGCTTTCTCCATCTTCTTCCGCCTCTGGAAAGTTGAGTATCGAGTCATTACAATGACCATATTCTAGCTGCTGTTTCACAATGAAATTAGAGAAAGTTATTGTGCCTAAGAGCTAGGACTGTTACTGGAGGCGCCATGGGCGCCGTCGTTCGTTAGGCATGTGTTATCTAGTTAGCGGAACGACTTCCAGTTTTAACTAGCAGTAATTAATTCTTTTAACTATTTAGCTATTTAGGCAATTATACTTAAAAAGATATTGATAATGTGCATAATTTTCCTTTTCCATGTCGATCCTATAGTTAGAGTTTTGGTGAGTTAGGTAACCGAGATCTCGACTCGCCTAGGTAACCTAACATAGGCGTTTTGTTATACGTTCAGACATTTCCCCGGTTACCCTCGTGTATTGTTTTTCAATTCAAGTGGAGACTGATACCTCCTAGAATTATATGAAACATTACACATCTCTTTGGAGATTTAAGGGTAATCTCTCTTTCCCTCTGAGTGTAGCTTCAGGCTACAAACCTGGTGGTCTTGCCATGAATTTTATTCAGACATGTCTAGCCTAGGGTTTTTCTGTCTCTTCCCTTAACCGCTGGTTGTGGTATACCAGCAGGTATTCTGATTCAGTCAGAATCTCAGATTATTTAGTCATGTGTCGGTGACCTGCCGGCAAGGTGAATAGGTTGTAGGATACCATCATTCCCCTGCCGGCTAGGCTGCCGACATTAGAGGCTAGCCCTCCCTAGCCGCACTTGAAGTAGTGGTAGGATACCATCTTCTCCTCGCAGTCCCCTAGGCTGAAGAGTAGTATTCTTCTTTTGCCTAGGATGACGCTGGCACTGGAACTCTGTTTCTCCCTTGTTGAGAGGAGGTGGCAATGCCGACGTCCCCTTAACTGTATTGGCAATCTCTAGGTTGGGGAACTGAGTCTCTCTTATCAGCTAGGATACTGCCGATACTGGAACAGACTTTCTTTTAAGGGGTGGTAGGACTGACAACTTTGCCAGTTCCTTCCACACACTATACAGGACCCTGTTCCCTACCCCTCTGTCCACTTTTGATGGCCGAGCCATTGTCTTTCATTGGGCGCGCGTCCTGCAACCTTACCGTTGCCGGTGGGTTGCCGGAGCCGGCCAAACTCCCTCTCTAAGACTTCTGTCCGGCTGCCGGTAGCTATGTTAGCTGCAGGCAGCCATGACAACTGTCGGCGGCCATGTTGAATGTCAGTGACCTTATGTCTTTCAACTGCCGGCGGCTATGATGGCTGCTGGTGGCAATGCATACAGCCGGTAGCCGCATCATCTGTCGGCAACTATGGTCTCTGCCGATAGCTGACGAATGCCAGAAGCCAAGACTGCTGCCGGTGGCTGGCGGCGGCCGACAGCCATGATGGCTGTGAGTGGGAAGTCCCTTCTGACCCCAAGGTTCTTCAGTTCTCCCTTGGACTGCTAACCACAGGTTCTGTTACCAGAGTACCACCGACCAGCCCGGCACAGATAAGTGTTGACTCAGACGGCAGCACGCCGACTGTACTGGTACTGCCGGAGGCTAGCCTGCCGGCAGTGTATCGGTGGCACCTTGCCGGCAATAGTACTGTAGCTGGATGGAAGCCTGAATGGTACATTCTCCCCTTCCATTGGAAGCTTCTCTCTGGAGAAAGACAGTAAAATTAGACGTTTACATCCTTAATTACAGTAAGGAGTAGCATTTACTCCATGCTGTCTCTCTCTCTCTAGCTAGCATGCTTGATATGCCGGCAAGACCTACCTATGCCGGCAACATGCCGGCTGAACTACAGTATATGTTATACAGGTAGCCAGTATATCAGCAGTATAGAATATACTGCAGATAGAAAACTACCATATATATTATACTATTAGTTATTTCCAATATATCTTGGGTATCCCTAGACAGGTATTTGCTGAACCCAATCCCATATTGAATGGATATAATTTCTTCAATTTTCTGATTACAAATCAGTATTTGGATTACCCTACAATATTAAATATCTTCAAGGCCGGGGTGATACACTCCTAACCCTTAAAGGGTAGAGCCTTTTTCCTTGAGTCTCCCTGATCAGGAAACTCTATGATTTAATATTGTAAAGAAGGCCACGGCAAATAGGTTGATTGGGATACACAAATATATGTCTATATTTTTCCTAGTCCAGCCGGCGTCATGCCAGCTGGACCGTGCCGTCAAATGCTGCTACAAAGGCAGCATACTGGCTGAACTACAATATATAATTGTACAGTAGCCAGTAATTTACAATATATACATATAGCAAATAAAAAACTACAGTACCATTATACAGTAGTAATTTCTAACATACCTTGGGTACCCATGTGCAAGCATTCTGCTGGAACCGCTCCTATATTGAAAGAAAAGTATTTCTTCAATATTCTGATTGAGAATCAGTCATCGTGACCCCAGAGTATTAACAATAAAAACCGGCAGTGAATTAGTACTTCTCTACCCCTAGGGGTAAGAGCCCTTTTAGTTGGAGTTCCTTGATAGAGGAATATCCATATAGTTAATATCGAGGGGAGGTAACAGCATATGCTTGCAGGGGGTACACAAGTATGTGTCTCCTACTATCCCTCTATAGCTTATTATCCTAAGCTATTCTGTCATAGATGACTTTTGCATGGGTATTATCAGGGAGATAATCCTTTGTATACTCATTCTGTTTTCCTTTCTTTACAGGAGAAACACCATATACCATGTGCCGCAGTCTTCTGCAAGGACAAGAGTAAAAATTTTTATGGTCATAATACTTGCAGGTTTCATGCCACCTGCAATATTGTTTCCGGATCCCTACATTATTGGAACCGGCAGGTTTACAATATGTGCCGGACATAAATGTCCGAAGGTTCCGAGAATCCCAGTGCTACAAAGACTAGGGATACAGCTCAATACAAGTTACGCAATTGGGTGAGAGGCTTCCAGAAAATCTCTCCGGGACCTTACCTACCTAATGATAGGATGCGTAAGCTACTATTTCCGAAAGCAAGTAAGGAAATAGTGGTGACTCAGGCACCAACTATATCCCCTAACGGTCAGATAGCCTTTGGGAAGGAGGGCAAGAAGTACCCCACGGTAGAAGAGTATGATTTTGTGTCGGAATTGCCTCCGCCTATGCTGGCTCTAGAGCCCTTAACGTCGACATCTTCGTCTTCTAACCCTCTATTAGATAGAATGGAACAATTATGTATCCAAGTGAATAAGCAGGAAGTAAAACGCAAGATAGAGCCTCGCAAAGCTTCTCTTGTCGCTTCCCAAGGGTCATTCAAACGACCCATGGATCAAGACCTACCAACCTGCTCCAAAACCAATCCCTGGAGGTTTGCAGAGCTGATGCCGATTTTAAATGGCTAACTCTACATCTCGGAGAAAATGGGTGCTGTCCCTTTGGACAAAATTCCATTTTGGCCAAGCTTTGATGCTTTCCCTAATTGTTTTGTTCGACTGAGGTATGAACCAAAGTCAAGAAAAGGAAAGGAATCGAAGGAGGTCATGATTTTCGACCATGATAAGGCACAAGCTATCCTGTCAAGTAGCCTGAAAAAGGCGGGTTATTCGGAGTTGAAGGTATTCTCACTGGATAACAGAGACCCTTCCTTTCTTGTTCCTGCTTCAATCTCATTCCCCTTTATGGGGAAGGCATTTACATCTGTTGCCAAGGCAGTGGAGGCGGGTAAGCTATGTCCTGCACTCGAGGAGTGCAAGCCTCTGTCACCAGCCTTTCCCAGACAGGAACAGGACTGGAAGGAAGTCCATTTAACTTTCTCAGTAGAAAGATTAGATGCGGATGTCGCTAGTTGACAATTTAACGAACGTCTCCCTAAACTATCTGAGTTTCTCTTGTATAATGAACAAGAGACAAAGGGGAGACTTGCAGCCTCCCTTTCTCTACAAAACTACTTAGAGTTGTGTTCAACCTATCAAAATACCCCAGACATGCTCATGGTCCTAGCCAAAATGCATATGGCTACCTTAGTGAAGGACCTTTAAACCTTTATGAAGGCTAGGAGAGCATGTAGAGAGTTTGTGTTCGCTACTGCAACAGTGAAACATGAAACAAGGAAGCTAATATCTTCCAACATCTGGGGTAAAAACCTCTTCCTAGACGATGTAGTTAGGAAAGGGATTATGAGCGCCAAAAGTGGGGCATCCTTTCAAAGAGAAAATATTCCATGGTTTTGGGTCCCCAACCTAAAAAAAATGAAAGGAAAGGCTGGAAATTTCTGGGCAGCTCAACAACTTCCCACAATTCCAGTGACCATGGTGCCAAAGGCAGGTGGTCAAAAGTCTAAACCTTCTGATTATTCGAAGCATGATGCTTCTGCTAGGAGGGAGGTTCCTTCAGGATCTTCGGACCTTCAGTCCTTGGGTCCAAGGCCTGATCAAAATGGGACTATGATTGGAAACAGAAATGTCTCCACCATCATTTCCTTACCTTCTCCTACAATCCAAAACCCTCCTGGAGGAGTATACCTGAGAGCTCTAGAGCACACAGGTGGTAAGGAAACTATGGTCCATCGAGTTCCAGGGAAGGCTGTTTTGTGTTCACGAGAAGGACTCAAGAAAAATCTGAGTCATTCTGAACTTGTTGCCACTCAACAAGTTCATATAAAACAGCAAGTTCAGAATGTTAATCTTTTGAACATATGGACCTTGTTTCAAAAAGGGGTGTTTGTAGTCTTGTCAGACCTGAAAGGTGCCCTGTGGCAACTTTCAGTCAATCACCCCCTCCCCTCCTATCTAGAATTCAAGTTACAGATAGTAACATACATCCTAGGAAAGATACGTGTCGGACTAGACATAGTCCTAAATATCTTCATAGGATTGGTAGACTTAGTCACGTAAAAACCAAGCCTAGAAATGGTTCAGGCAACAATGTACCTGGTCGAGAGGCTAGGGTGGGCAGCACCTGAAGTGGCTGGTCTATATGCATCCAAGGAAATTACCCGGTTCCTGGGACATCGCGTATGCAAAATAAGCTTCTAGAAGTCTCGACTCTCTCCAGCTCAAAGGTTTCAATGGCTGAAAAACCATTGAAGACTGTGGTCACATCAACTCTCCTATCCCTTGGGAATATAAAAAGAGATCACGAGGTCGGTGAAGACACTCAGGTAATCAGTCAGATTTCCAAGATGCTAACAGGGAGGAGCTCTGAACTCTCCCTAGTTCGCAATAGTGACAGACCTAGTTCTAAGAGCACAGCAGAAAGATGCATCAAGAGCCTGGAGAGAATACACATCAAACGCTTGAAGAAATCTAAAAAGACAGATATTGGTCCATCTTTAATCGCTTCTCTAACAAAAGTTAAAGCCCGAAAGTCCCAAGACTATGCTGGTCCTGGCATGAGTGGGAAAGCTCTCTCCACACAGATCAGACTTCCTACGACTGATCTGGGACACCGAAGCGAAAATGAAACGTCACAATCGACAATACTAAAGAACGTCTCATACAGTCTAGGTGAAGTTAACTTTCCCATTCTTAAAGGGATGGCACCTGTCAGTAGTTCATATAGAATTGATCCACAATGTGACAGTGGATGCTCTATTTCGATTCAAGCCGATAGAGTTGGAATGGTCCATGGACGCAGACATATTCCCTCCCAGATGGGAAGAAGTCACGGAACTGCAGATCGACATCTTCATCACAAGCGTCTTCAAGAAACTTCCTCGATATGTAGCCCCATACGAGGATCCTCTAGTGGGTTGAAAGACAGCATGTCTCTAGTATGGAAGGGATGGACTCAGGTATTCCTGTTCATCCCATCCAATCACCTGCTGAAGGTCCTCAACAGGCTCAGATACTTCCAAGGGGGAGTAGCTCTTTTGGCTCCCAACTAGCCCAAGAGCAATCTGTCCTCCTTAATGATGGAACTGAAGCTGAGGCTGGCCCTAGTTCTGAACCTAGGTCTATTTCAGAAGGTTCAGAAATTAATTGCCTTTGTTTTATCACAGAGAACCCGAACCTTTCATTTCACGATTTTCTTACCCTAGCGGTTAGAAAAAAATTTGGGATCTCAGAAGGCAATATAGAATTCTTAGAAAAATATAAGTCTAAGTCAACTAGAAGACAATATGAGTCTTCCTGGAAAAAGTGTGTTGTGTTTGTGAAAGCAAAAGGACCGAAAGAAATTTCAATGAACTTCTGTCTGTCCTTCTTTGTCCACCTTCATAATCAAGGTCTGGCGGCCAACACGATAAATACGTGCAAGTCAGCCTTGACTAGACCTCTTCTATATGCCTTTCAAATGGATCTGGCGAATGAAATCTTTAATAAGATTCCGAAGGTATGTGCAAGGCTTAGGCCTGCCGCACCACCAAAGCCCATCTTTTGGTCTTTGGACAAGGTCCTACATTATGCCTCATCGGTGAACAATGAAGATTGTTCCCTTAAGGATATAATCCAAAAGGTTACTTTTCTGTTCGCTATAGCCTCTGGGGCTAGTGTTAGTGAAATAGTGGCCTTATCTAGAGAAGCGGGAGAACTGAATCTTTTCCCTGATCCAACCTTTCTTGCTAAGAACGAGCTGCCCAATAAGAGGTGGGGTCCCTGGAGAAAATGCCCTCTGAAGGAAGATGTCTCTCTATGTCCGGTAGAGTGTCTAAAGGTCTATCTTCGTAGAACTTCAGACTTCAGGGGAGGACTGCTCTTTAAAGGAGAAACCTCTGAGGCAAACTTATCCCTGAAACAACTGAGGGTGAAGATCACCTACTTTATTCGTAGAGCGGATCCTGACAGTACTCCCGCAGGTCATGATCCGAAAAGAATTACTTCATCACTGAACTTTTTTCAGTATATGGACTTCGAGCGACTTCGCTCATATACTAGATGGAAATCATCCAGAGGGTTTTTCAAACACTATGCTAAGCAGGTCCATAAACTGAAGCATTATGTGGTGGCGGCAGGTAGTGTTTTAAAACCTGCTGCCTAATTCTGCGATGAAGAGCTAATTGACTGGGACTGTTAATTAAAGGAAGAAGGGGTCACCACTTTTAGGGGGACCTCCTTTAAATAAGTGTTACCGTGGTGACACTAATTCTGTTCAAAATCCCAGGTGTGGAATTATACAGATAGCACTAGTGCCGTTTGTACGTATTACACATTGTTGATAGGATGTAACCGGTACAGAGATCATGAAAAGAAATTTTATTATAAACATTTTCTTCAATCTGAGAGTGGCACTCATCATTTCTTTCCCTTTTATTAAAGAAATATAGTCTCTGTATTTGTTATGTGTATAATTCCATTGTCATACTACATTTGTTTTACTGGTTAACTCATTTAGTCATATATTAGGAATAAATGTCTATTAGAATGTAGTGCGTCCGAATTCGCCTGACAATTGCATGTATAAATGCGAGAGTTCTTTGACTTACTAAAGTAAGTATTGTTCATATAGTTGTATGCTCACAAATAATAGATATAAGAGACACTGATATTGATTCGGCAATATATACAAACTATGAGACTGTTTGTATATTCAGTGTATACTTATGTTTGTTCATACAATACATGTTAACCTTGAGACCCCTTTTCTACTGTCTAGAATGACTCTTCCCTGTAGGAGGCAGGGAGCACTAACATTGTTTATGATTAGTGATGTTGACAGATAACTGTGACGTCATTTGTCTCAATTGGTCCCCATGACCATAGAAATGTTGTTCCAAGGTTAAGGAATTGATGAAAATCCACAGACACACTAATACTCTGGTCCATCAGGACGACATGGCTTGAGCCCAAAAAACGGATTTGGAGCCAAGCGAAAAATCTATTTTTGGGTGAGACGGCCATGTCGTCCTCATGGACCCACCCATCTCTTCTAAAAGAAAAGATCTTCACAGTATCCCTCCCGATGTACTGTATCTGTAGCACCATGCTCAATGCTACAAGGAATGTCCGCCATCGTGGAGATGGCACTGTTGTCATACTCAATAGTAGTAAGAGAACAGGGGTAACCTTGATACGGCTCCCCTTCTATTTTGCCTCACCTCCTCGAAGCGTAAACGCTATTAGGGGTGCAGATTGCTATGTGGCGTGTCCAAAATATGTCCTCTGATATTATGCGATATCCTTAAGAGAAAATTTAAGGATATTCGCGCCAGTAGATAGAATTCTGGATACCTAAAGGTAAAATTCTCTGGGAATATCACTGCAGTACATATATCCCTTAGGAAGCTACTTTAAGGAACTTCCATTAGGACGACATGGCCATCTCAACCAAAAATAGATTTTTCGCTTCGTTCAAAATCCGTTTTATGGACCTGATTTCAAAGACTATATTACTGTAAATGAAAACTTTTATAGTCCTAATTTCAAAGACTATTTGCATGTTACTGTACGCTTTTTATGGTTCTGATTATAAAGATCACATTTCAGTTAATTGGGACTTTCACGATCCTGATTTAAATGACCAAATAAAAGTTTATGAAGTATTTTATAGTCCTTATTCAGAAGACAACATTTCTTTAATAAAGGCTTTTATGTTCCTGTTTTAAATAACCATATTTCAATTATTGAAGGTTTTTGATGGTCTTGATTTCAAAGATCATATTACAGTTAATGAAGGCTTTTATGGTCTTGATTTAAATGACAATATTTCTGTTAATGAAGGCTAATATGGTCCTGATTTGATAGAACATGGTTCAGTTAATGAAGAGTTTTTATGGTCATACTTTTAAAGAGCACCCTTTTAATAATGAAGGCTCTTTATGGTCATAATTTTGAAAAGTTTTTTTATTTAATGGAAGTTTCTATTTTCATGATTACGAAGAGCATATTTAGGTTAATGAAGTCTTCTATGATTCTCATTCCAAAGAGCATATTTTGGTTAAAGATTTATTTTTATGGTCCTGACTTCAAATACATTATTTTAGCTATTGAAGGTTTTCATAGTCCTGATTTCAAAGAACAGATTTCAGTTATTGAACGTTTTTATGGTCCTGATTTCTATGACAAAATAAGTTAATTTATTTATTTATTTATTTATTTATTTAATTTCAATCACCTTAAATCAGTTAATGAAAGTTTGGATGTTTAGTAGGGAAGGATTCCTGAACTTTGATAAAGAGAGAAAAGAGATTGTAAGTGGGAGGAGAGCTGAAAAGAGGTTGAGCAGGGTTTAAGTTAGGATAATTAAGTTTAAACTGGTGCTGGTGTTAGGTTATCTAGGAGGATGGTAGCTGCATAGAAAGGATAAAAATGTACCAACAATAGCAATAATGTTTTTTACGATTGCTGTCGCTGTTGAGATTGAAATCCTGTGTTAGTAGGGTGGTTTCTTGACAATTCCATAGGTAGTGCTGCAACGGTTCATCAGTTAGTTCGTGATAGTTGTTCCACGGTCTTTCCGGTATCTGTTGTGCTGTTGGATCCTCGTCGTTATTGATAATTTGCTAGTTGTTCAGATATCCAAATGACAGTCTGAAAATAATGACTGCAACTTGGCCGGGGATTTTTCTTGCAAGTCTATACGGGATTAGGTTTGTTGCTTTGATGTACCATTTGGCTGATGTGGATCAATCAAGGAAGGCTCGCCTTACTTTGCTAATGTTTTACATTTTGCAAAAGGCTGTCATTTGATTTCTGATAGTTTTCAATGAAGGTTGTAGTGCGATACTAATTGTATTTTTGTTAGGGATGGCTTCATTGTTCCAATTTGAAAGACCATATTTCAATTAATGAAAATATTTTATGGATCTGATTACGAATACCATATTATAGTTAATGAAAGGTTTCATTGTCCTGATTTCAAAGACCATATTCTAGTTAATTAAGTCTCTTTATGGTACTAATTTCCAAGACCATATTTTAGTTAATGGTGGCTCTTATGATCATGATTTGTAATGACCATATTCCAGTTATCCAGGACTTTTCTATGGTCCTGATTTCCGAGACCATATCCCTGTTAAGACTTCTATGGTCCTGTTTTAAATGATCAAAGATGGATTAATGAAGATTTTTTTATGATCATGCTTTCAACCACCATATTTCAGTTAATTAAGGCTTTTCTCCTGATCTAAATAGCCCTATTTCAATCAATAGATGTTTTTGTATGGCCTTGATTTCAAAGACTAAATCTCAGTTAAGTAACGGTTTTTTGTTAATTTCTTTTAAATACTTCTACATTAATTAATGAAGGTTTTTATGGTCCTGATATCAATGACCATATTTCATTCATTTAATGCTTTTTGGTTCTGATTTAAATGACCAAATTCCAATTACCGAAGGCTTTTATGATCCCAATTACGAAGAAGACCATATTTCTGGTAAGGAATCCTTTTATGATGCTTATTTCAAAGACCATATTTCAGTAAATGAAGGCATTTATGGTCCTAGTTTTAAAGACAGTATTACAGTTATTAGGGTCTTTTTTGGTCCTGATTTTGAAAGAAGATATTTCAGTTAATATACAATTTTAAATTCCTTATTTTGAAGAAAACTTTTCAGTTAATGAAGGGTTTTATTGTCATGATTTCAAAGACCATATCTCCGTTGTGGAAGTCTTTTATGGTCCTGATTTCAAAGACCATAATTCGGTTAATAAAGGCTTTTATAGTCGTGATTTCAAAAACCATATATCAGTAAATTAAAGCCTTTATGATCTTGATTTCAAAGACAATATTTCAGTTATTGAAAGCTTTAATGATCCTGATTTATATATAAAAGAATGTATATTTCAGTAATTAAGACTTTTACGGTTCTAATTTAAATAACCAAATGAGTTTATGAGAGATTATATGGTCCTGATTTCAAACACGATATTTCAGTTAAATTAAGGCTTTTATGTTCCGGATTTTTAAGACCATTATCAAGATCTAAATCACCATATTTCAGTTGATGAAGGCTTTTTTAGTCCTGATTTTATGAACCATATTTCAGTTAATGAATGATTTTATGGTCCTGATTTCAAAGACCATATTTCAGTTAATTAAGGCTTTTTGGTCCTGATTTCAAAGACCATATTCCATCTAATGAAGGTTGGTATGGTCCTGATTTAACTAACACTATTCAAGTTAATCAATGCTTCAATGGTCCCAATTTCAAAGACCATATTTCAGTTATTGATGGTTTTTGTATTTCTGAATTAACTAACCATATTTCAGTTAAAGGTGGATTTCATGGTCCTGATCCCAAAGATAAAATTTCAGGTAATGAAAACTTTTATGGTCGTGTTTTCAAAGACCTTATTTCAGTTAAAGAAGATTTTTCATGATCCTTACTTCAAGGACCATATTTCAAATAATGAAGGCAGTTATGGTTCTGATTTAAATTACTTTACTTCAGATATTGAATGTTTTATATGGTCCCTAATTCAAAGACCATATTTGAGTCAGTGATGGCTTTCAAGGTCCGTTTAAGATTATCAAATATAATTTAATGGATGTTTTTAAAATACTGAATTCAAAGACCATATTTCATTCAATGAAGGTTTTTATGTTTCTAATTTAGATATCCATATTTCAGTTAATGAATTTCTTTTATGGCCTTGATTTCATAGAGTTTATTTTATTTGATAAAGCTTTTGTTATAATGATTTCAATGACCTTATTTAATTTCATGGAGGCTTTTTTTCATTAAGATTAAAAAGACAATATTCCCGTTAATGGATTTTTTTATGGTCCTGATATCATAGACTATAATTCAGTTAATGAAGTGTTTCAAGGGCCTGAATTCAAAGACCAAATTTCAGTTAATGAAGGCTTTTGTTGTCGTGATTTAAAGACCATATATAATTTAATGAAGGATTGTATGGTCCTGATTTAAATAACCATATTTAAGTTAATGAAGGATTTAATGTTTCTGATATCAATGACCATATTTCAATAACTATAAACTTTTTTGGTCCTGATTTCAAAGACCATATTTCGGTAATTGAGAGTTTTTTTTTTTTTGCTCTTGATTTACATAACCAAATTTTAGTTAGTGAAGGATTTTATGGTCATAATCTAAAAGTTAATGTTTCAGGTAATGAAGGATTTTATGAACCTGATTTCAAAGACCATATTTCAGTTGATAACAGCTTTTTACGATAATGAATCTAAAGAGCCTATTTCAAATAATAAAGTCTTCTATGGCCCTGATTTCAAATACCATATTTCAGTAAATTGCTGCTCATTACGGTACTGATTTCAAAGAGCATATTTCAGTCAATAATGACTTTAATGGTTCAGATTTGAAACACCATATTTCAGTTAATTAGGGCTTTTTACGGCACAGATTTTGAGGAGCATACTATATTTTGGTAAATGAAGGCTTTTGATGGTCCTGATTTTGAAGGGCATATTACGGTTGATGAAGGCTTTTATATTCCTTATATCAAGGAACATATTTTGGTTAATAAAGACCTTTATGGTCCTATTTCAAAGAGCATATTTCAGTTAATTAAGGCTTTTAAGGTCCTGAATTAAAAGAAAACAAAACAAAAACTATATATCAGTTTTTGAAGGATTTTATGGTTCCATGTTATATGAACTTATAAAGGTTTTTAAAGGGTTTTATTGTCCTGATTTCAAAAACCATATTGTAATTAATGAGGGCTCTTAAGTGCCTGATAAAAAGCACATATAAGTAAATGTAACCCTTTTATATTTCTGATTTTAAATAGCATTTTTCAGTTAATGAAAAATTCCATTATCCTGGTTTCAAAGAGCAAATTACATTAATTGGATGTTGTGTGGGATACTGCCACATACATCCATGTGATAAATGGAATGGGGGTGACAAATCAAACTAGTAGGCTCTTTAAAATCTTGTATAATGAAGATATACGGACATAAATGTGACAGCAGCGGGAAGCAGGTCCATGCTTGTCACTACAGTGACCAGTGAACAACGACTGACTACTATATGCACATGACGGAAAGAAAAGCAGTGTTGACAAATATAATTACATTGTTGCCATGATGCATACGGAAAAAGTGGTCTCACAGTACGTGTAATGGGAAAAGATAAATGGAGATACATATCATTCTTCTACAAAATAATAACAAGGCAAATGTACATTAATGTTCATAAACTGTACGTAATGTAAATAGTATACAGCATAACATTAGATATCTATGCATCTCCTTCCCCCTTTACGCTCGTAGCAGTGTCTCAAGCGGAACATTAATTTCTCTGAACTAGTCGAGGTGAATGACGAGGGATATTGAAGGGATCGGATGATGGCTCTCTTTCCTGGCCAGAGCAAGGAGACACAGGGTCTTGGGGAGAGGTGACATCACTTAAATTAGCCACGGGGCGTAGAAGTCTTCGGTTTAGAAAACATACACGACCACTTGGAAGGCCTACTCCATACTTTCTTGATATTCCACAGCCCATCACAATACCAATCTTGTCCCGTTTAAGTGTCGTTGCGTCCTGTATCCTAACTCTTTGGCTAATGGTGAGCTTGGGTAGAGGGCAGGCATGAGAATTGTTAAGGCTCACAGCTTGGTCGGTTTGGGCAGCAGTGCGAAGGTCATTATCTTCGGTCTTAGTTTGCCACTCCTCTTTGAATGATCTGGGATGGGCTGGAATACAAGTACAGAGAGGATGGCCGTAAAAAATTTGCGCAGTGGAGTGTCCAGCAGGGTTCGGTGTATTCCGAAGTTGCAGCAGTCCTCTATCAAAGGCTTTGCCATCTATGTTCCCGGATGGGGCAGTCTTGAGGATAAGGAATTTAACAGCTTTCACGGCAGCTTTTGTGTGTTTATTAGACTGAGGGTAATGTGGAGAAGTGATGATGTGATGAACTCCCTAGCGGTCAGCAAATTGGTTAAAGTCGTGGCTGGAAAATGGGGTTCCTCCATCAGTTCGTAAGTGGAATGGAACACCAACCTCGCAGAGGAAAACACAGATCATTCTTGTAATTCTGGCTGCAGTTGTGTCACGTCCACAGGGAACAACCACAGGCCAGCCTGAAAGCCTATCAGCAATAATAAGGAAGGATTTTCCCGCTACTTGGAAGACGTCAGCTGACACAGTTTCAAAGGGCCGGATGGGTGGTCGTTACACATGTAAGGTTCCTACTGCTGACTAGGTTAAAGCTGTTGGCAGGCCTCATAGCTTTCTACTTTACGCTTAATACCTGCATTGATTCCTGGCCAGAATATTGTCTGCATTGCACAAAGATGAGTAGTTTCAGTCCCTCGGTGACTGTCAAGGAGTCGATCCAAGGTGCGTCGGCAGAGGGCTGCCGGGATGATGATCCGGGGTCCATACAATGCAGTCTCTCCATCCGTGTAAAGGTTGTCCCGCAGCTTCCAATACGGGAGGGCGGAAGCATGGAGATCGTAGCGGTTGGTGGGAAAGCCGTTGGATACGTAGCGAACGAGACTACTGTAATCTTGATTCTGAGATGCGGCCGTACCGGATTTCTTGTAGAGACTTATCCTCTTCGATGATGGGTCCTGTTGCTGGTCGTCAGTAGAAGTGGTAGTACTGGCAACGATACGCCTGACATGTGCAGTCGAAGTAGTGCATTCTTCTTCATCTTCAGGTGTGGAGCGACTGGTTGGGGAGCTAGACAGGGTGTCTGGTATTCAAAGTTGTTTTCCTGCACGCCATACTGCAGTGGAGATGTAGGGGGCTACTTTCATCTTGAGGTGTTGAAGGCGTGGATTCTCAATAGCATTCAAAGTGTAGAGATTGAAAATCGGTATTAAGGGACGATGATTAGTCATTAATGTGAAATGCTGAAGTCCTGACAAGTATAGGCCACACTTAGCTATAGCCTAAGTGACTGCAAGTAGTTCCAGCTGTACGGTGGCGTATCGAGTCTCTATATCCGTAAGGTAACGAGAGCCACACTGGACTAGACGCATCTGACCTCGGCTATTATCTCGAAGTAGGGCATAGCCGAGACCGTATAGGCGTGAGGCATCTGTTTGCAGAACTACAGGTGAGGCAGGATTAAAGGGTGCTAAGACAGGCGGTGAAGTCAGAGCTGTCTTGACTTTTTTAAATGCTCACTCATGGTCGGGCATCCAGACGAATGAGCGTTTGGGGCTCATAAGTTGGCGTAGGGGCTGTGCCACTGGTGCGATGTCTGGAGTGAAGTCGTCACGTTGATTGACAAGACCCATAAATAACCTGACATCTGTAATATTGGATGGTTTAGGAAAGTCAGGTATAGCTGAAACCTTGTCAGGGTCTGCTGCAATACCATCGGATGATAAGACATAACCCCAAAAGGTAACTTAAGGGGCAGCTACAGTGAACTTGTCCTTATTGAGGATGATGCCATATTGATGGCATCTGGTCAGTATCTGGTGCATGTGTTGTAGGTGGGAAGAAAGATCCTCGTCCGAAAGGAGGATGTCTTCTGCAGCCTTCACACAGTTGGGAACACCTTGTAGTGCCACATCTCCACGGAAGCAGTATACTTCACCAGTTGCTGAAAATCCCATTGGGCCGCGACAATGCTGGAATCTTCTGTATGGAGTTATAAATGTAGTCAGGTGGCGGTCCTCTTCTACCAGCTCCATTTGCCAATAGCCATGCAGGGCATCCGCTGTGGTGAAGTACTTCGCAGTAGGAGAGATGTTGCGGACGGCATCATTGGGTGTTGGTGATGGGTGTGTAGGGCGAGCTACATGAGAATTTAGATGGGTGTGATCCACAGTGATGCGCACACTTTGTCCTTGGGTACCAAGGCCATGAGATGACACCATTCAGAGGGTTCGTCGCCAGCTGGTCTGATGATTCTATGTTGCACCATGGAGTCAAGTTCTTCTTTCACTTGATCCCTGAGAGCAAACGAAATGGGCCTGGGCGTAAGTACAGCGAAGGGTGTAGCGCTACGTTTCAGGTAAATCCTCATTGGAGGGCCTGCCATTTTCTATAGTGGCTGGATTTGTAGGTCCTTCTTGGATATGAGGACGTCGCTGAAGTGCCGAAGAAAATAGTTCTTAATTGCTGCGGGTGATGTCATGTCGGAGGCAGGAAAATGAGCGCATCTGTTGACATGTGTTACCTTGAGGATGGGGTTTGGGAAGTCCGGTGACACTATGGCAAGGGCTCGACAATATTCACGGGAGAGGAAGGGAGTCTGGATATCCTCATGAACGTGTATGGTTGCTGAGCAAGACTTTTTGCTAAGACGAAGTGCTGCCTGGAAGTGTCCTACAGCTGGTGTCATGGGGGATCCATTTGCTGTCACAACGTCTGTCATGGGTGGAGGGTCAAGGCTTGTTCGAGGTATGTGGAGTGCATCCAAATGAATGGTGCCAATCACTGTGATGTCTGCTCCTGTATCAGATATTAGCTGGATATGTGATGAAATATTGCCAAATGACAGAGTGACAGTGAATGGTGTGGGGGACTTGTTACCCGAGTTATCACCCAGAAAATGGCAGCTGGTCTTTGACTTAGTAGTAGGAGGTGAAGCTGTATAGCCAGTCTGACTTTTCTTGGTAGACATGCACATTTACTCAAAATTTCCTTGTTTCTAGCAGGCAATGCACTGAGCTTCTTTAGCAGGGCATTTCCGAGTGCGGGGCCAATGACCTGTGCGTCCGCAGTTATTGCACAATATACCAGTGGCTGTGCATTGTCCGGAATCGTGTTTGTGAGAGCAATATTGACAAGGGTTACTTTAGTGAGACTGGTGAGAACATTGGTCAGGAGATCGATGAGAAATTCTCTCCTGTAGACACTGGTTCTTCTTGTATGTAGATACTGCGTTGACTTAGCTAGGGAAAGATGCAATGGTTGGTGCAGTTGCACGTGTAGATTCGTAGGAGCGGCAGCATGTCACAAACTCTGTGAGGACAGATGAGGGTTAGAGGGTGATAAGGTGTTGTATTAACTCTTCGTCTCTCACACCCATGAAAATTACCATCTGCAATTGCTGTTCAGTGCAAGAGGTGGAGTTGCCAGTGCATAAGTCCACTTCAACAGCAAGATCCTTGAGGCATGCGTAGTAGTCTCAAAATGATTCTCCGACAGCCTGGTTGCAGGACAACAACTCCCTGCGTCATAAGGCTTCATTTCTAAGGCTGCGAAAGTGCTTCTGCAGTGTATGCAACAATTCTGTAAGGGAAGGTGATGTGTTGGGAGGGATGCCCACTGTATGTGTAAGCAGGCGCTGGACGTTCAGGGAAATACAAGTTTTCAGGAGAATCAGCTGGGAAGTTTGATGTAATCTATCAAGTCCAGCTAATGCTGCATAATCCTCAAAACGGAGTCTCCATTGGCGAAATGCTTGATACGTAGCATCTTGTTGCAGGAAAGGTAGGGATGGACAGTAGGCTTTCTAGAAGTTGTAGGTGTGTGCACCGAGAAGCCAGGAGTTGGGGGAACAAGTGTAACAGGAGGTGCAATTACGGGGTTAGGTTGCTGGGGTTGCTATGCCGCAATCGGTCCTGATAGCAAGGAGAAAAGAGACATGAATCGCTGGTTGTCTTCCTGTCTTGATTGCTCCATCTGTAATCTGAAAGTATGCTCCTCTTGTCGTTTGCCGGTCTTGTTTCTTGCATGCTGGAAGTCTGCAGAAAATGGATGAGATGAAGCATATCATTATTGTGTCTCCTGACCTATTGGGCATCAGGGGAGGAGGGACAGTGATGCTGGTATATTCATCAGCAGTGGGAAGAGACACAGGTATTTCGTCTCTCATCAGACCCGCCGTTTGATCGTCTGCCTGATCCGCTGTCTGATCCTCTGTCTGATCCATTAAATCAAATAGTCATTCTTATTGTTGAGCAATATTGAATTTGGTGTCGTAAGAGAGCTTGAAATATGTAGAGTGCCAGAAAAATAACTAAATGATTGTCAGTGAGCTTGTGAAATAAGCTGCAGTTGAGTGAGGAGAGCGAGCGAGTGTGTGTGTGTTGCGACAAAAGGGGAGGCGGGTGGGATGAGCGTGCCTCTGGGCGAGCGCCTCGGGCCTCAGTCACCATCAATGCATGAAAGAAGGAAGATTGGTGGTGGGGCTGCTGAGAAAAATAGATCTAGAGTTCAAATATCCTAAAAAAATGTTGGCAAGGACATTAACATAGTACAACACAGCACTGTAACACACTGACACTCTAACCCTGCACTGCACAAACACTGTATCACTTTTAAGA
The DNA here is from genome assembly GCF_036898095.1 of Palaemon carinicauda. NCBI lineage: Eukaryota > Metazoa > Arthropoda > Malacostraca > Decapoda > Palaemonidae > Palaemon > Palaemon carinicauda. The sequence goes on from NC_090734.1 coordinate 162,674,403, forward strand.
GACACTGTAGTTACAACCTTGAGTCACTGTAAGGGATCCAATGTGCCAGTCGAGAATTAAACAGCAATAGCGGCCGTCCTCTTGGAATCCATAACGTCCAGTTACTCACTGCGCCATATGTGTGATACTGCCACATACATCCATGTGATAAATGGAATGGGGGGGGACATATCAAACTAGTAGGTTCTTTAAAATCTTGTATAATGAAGATATACGGACATAAATGTGACAGCAGCGGGAAGCAGGTCCATGCTTGTCACTACAGTGACCAGTGAACAACGACTGACTACTATATGCACATGACGGAAAGAAAAGCAGTGTTGACAAATATAATTACATTGTTGCCATGATGCATACGGAAAAAGTGGTCTCACAGTACGTGTAATGGGAAAAGATAAATGGAAATATATATATATATAATTCGTCTACCAAATAATAACAAAGCAAATGTATATTAATGTTCATAAACTGTACATAATGTAAATAATATACAGCATAACATTAGATATCTATACAGATGTTTTAATGGTCCTTTGTTTAAAAGGTGAAATTTAGGATTTCAAAGGCTTTCATGGTACGGATATCAAAGACTTTATTTCAGTTAATGAAGGCTGTTATGATCCTGATAACAAAGTCAATATTGCAGTTGATGAAGGCTTCCTATGGTCCTGAATTCGAAAACCATATTTCAGTAAATGAAGATTTTTTTTCTGTCCAGATTTCAAAGACCATATTTCAGTTAATGAATTTTAATTGGGCCTGATTTCATAGCCAATATTTCGGTTATTGAAAACGTTTATGGGCCCGATTTAAATAACAATGTTTCAGTAAACGAAGGTTTGTGTTGTCAGGATTTCAAAGAACATATTTCAGTTAATTAAAGGGTTTTTTGTTGTTGATTTAAATAACAATATTTCAGTTAATAGAGGCTTTCGTGTTCCTGAATTCAAAAACCATATTTCAGCTGATAAAAGCTTTAGTGGTCCTTATTTTAAAGATCATGCTTCTGTTAATGAAGGCTTTTTATGGTCCTAATTTAAAAGACCATATTTCATTTAATGCAGACTTTTATGTTACTGATTTTAACAACCCTATTTCAGTTATTGAAAGCTTTTTATGGTCTTGATTTTAAATATCATGTGTAAGTTAATGAAGGCTTTCATTTTCCTGATTTCAAACACCATATTTCATTAAAAGATGGTTTTATGTTCCAGATTTCAGTATCCATATTTCAGTAAAAAAAGGGTTTTATTGTCCTGATTTCAAAGACAATAATTCTGTCATAGAAGGCTTTATGGTCCAAATTCAATGGACCATAATCTACTTAAAGAGGGCTTTTATAGTCCTGATTTCGAAGACCACACTCAGTTAATGAAGGCTTTTGTGGTCCTGATTTCAAAGAAAATATTTCAGTTAATGAAGTCTTTTGTGGACCTGATTTCTAACACCATATTTCAATGATTGAACACTTTTATGTTCACGATTAAAACAACCTTATTTCAGTTTTGATGTCTTTACTGGTCCTGATTTAAAAGACTGTATTCCAGTTAATGAAGGTTTTATGATCATCATTTCAAAGACCATATTTCAATCAATGAAGGCTTTTTTGGTGCTGATCTAAATAACAATATTTTAGTAAATGAAGGATTTTATGGTCCTTATTTCAAACAGAAGTACTTCAGTTCATAAAAGCTTTTATAGTCAAGAATTCAAAGACCATATTTCAGTTAAGTAAAGGCTTTCACGGTGATGATTTTAAGAGCATTTTTCAGGTAATAAAAGTTTTTATGGTCCTAATTTCAAAGAGCATATTTCAGTTATTCAAGACTTATCACAGTACTAGTTTCAAGGAGCTTATTTTACTTTATGAAAACTTTTATGGCCCTGATCTCAAAGACCATATTGTAATAAATAAAGGACTTTATGGTCCCTATTTCAAAGAACATATATCAGTTGATGTAGGCGTTTTATATTTCTGAATTTGAAAAGCATTTTTCAGTTAATGAAAATTTTTGTGGACCTCTTTGGGAATAGCATATTTAATTAATTGTAGGATTTTATGGTTCTTCTTTGAATGGCTATATATGCGTTTTGAAGGCTATTAATGTACTGATTTCAAAGCTTCTCATATCAGTTGATGAATGTTTTCGTGGTGCAGATTTCAAACACCATATTTCAGTTTATGCCTTTATGGTTCTGATTTAAGAGCGTAGGTGACAGATTTTATCGTCCTGATATCAAAGACCATATTTCCGTTAATGAAGGATTCTATGGTCCTGATTGGAATAACCATATTTCAGTTAATAATGGCTTTTGTGGTAAAGATTCAAAAGAAAATATTTTATTTACAGAAACCATTAATGGCTCTGATTTTAAAGACCATATCTCAGTTAATGAAAGCTTTCTATGATGCCGATTTTAAAGACCATAATATTTCAGTTGATGAAGGCTTTCTATGGTCCTGATTTCAAAGAGCATATTTCACTTGATGAAGGCTTTTATGGTCGAAATTTAAGAACCTATTCAAGTTGATGAAGGTTTCTATCGTCCTGATTTCAGTTAGTGAAAGCTTTTTTTATTTTGATTTCAAACACCATATTTCGTTTAATGAGATGTTTTATGCTCCTGATTTAGATAATTATATTCCAGTTAATGAAGGCTTTCGTCGTCCTGATTTTAGAGACCATATTTCAGTGAAAGAAAGCTTTAATGGCTCTGATTTTGAAGACCATATTTCAGTTGATAAAGGCTTTTTATGGTCCTGATTTCCAGTACCATATTTTAGTTAATAGCGGCTTTTATGTTACTGATTTCAATAACCATGTTTCAGTTACTGACGGCTTATATAGTACTCATTTCAAAGACTAGAAGAGTATTTGAGCTAACTAAATTTATATATGGACCTGATTTTATATACCCTGTTTAATTTAAAGAAGGCTTCTATGGTCCTGATTTCGAAAACCATATTCCATATGATAAAGGCTTTCCATGGCCTTGATTCTAAAGTCCACATTTCAGTAAATGAAGGCTTTTATGGTCTAGATTTAAATGACCACATTTCAGTTAACGAAGACTTTTTTATGGGCCTGATTATCAAAGACCATATTTCAGTTAATGAAGGCTTTTATTATTCTGATTTCAAACACCATACTTCTGTTAAAGAAAGCTTTTTTTTTAATATAAATATCAATATTTCAGTTAATGAAGGGATTTCAAAGACCGCATTTAATTAAGGCTTTCATGTTCATGGTTCAAATAACCATATTTCAGTTAATGAGGGATTTTATGTTGCTGGTTTCAATGACCATACTTCAGTTAATGAACGGCTTTTAGTCCAAATTTAAATTGCCATGTTTCAGTTAATGAAGGTTTTTTACTGTCCTGATTTCAAAGAAAATATTTCAGCTAGGGAGGCTTCTATGGTCTTAATTTCTAAGACCATATTTCTGTTATTTAACTCATTTATGGTACTGATTAAAATAACGCTGTTCAAGTTTCTGAACACTTATATGGTCATGATTTGGAAGAGAAGAGTTAATTTTTTTAACACTTTTATGGACCTGATTCAAATGACCAAATAAGAGTTAAAGAAAGCTTTTCTGGTCCTGGTTTTGACAAACATATTCCAGTTAATGAAGGATTTTATAATCCTGATTTAAACAACCATATTTCAGTTAATAAATTCTTTTATGACCCTGATTTCAAAGACCATTTTCAGATAATTTAGATTTTCTTGTTCCCAATATTAATAACCACATTTCAGTCAATGAAGTTTTTATGCTCCCGATTTCAACGGCTTAATTTCAGTTAATCAAGGTTTTTTTGGTCCAGATTTAAATTATTATGTTTCGGTTAATGAAATCTCTTTTAGTTCTGATTTCGAATTCATA
>NC_090734.1:162693292-162696342 GCF_036898095.1 Palaemon carinicauda
GTGTTAAGCATATGTAAGGCTATGTATCTATGGACATATATTGGGATACACGTACGAATTTATTTATGTATCTGAATGTGTATACTTGTATGTATATGGGTATGTATAAGTTTGTGTATATATTTACTTCTGTATGTATGTGTATATGTATTTATATATGCATGTATACATTAGAAGGACTCTGCTTACGTATCTGTCAGGGTAAGGTTAACACCCATTAATAGAAAGAAATTTTATTTTAATAATAAGCAAATTTACTCATCTATAAATCTCTTCATATACATAATATATATAAAATGTAAAGAAAGCTTGTTCAATAAATAAGTTATCTGAAAAAAAAATACACACAACTAGAACGTATTGTATTTCCAATTCTCTTATTCCTTGTGGTTCTTTTATATTTCGGCATCACGCTTGCTTGTGATTTTCATGGATATATACACACACACAAACACATACACACACACACAGATATATATATATATATATATATATATATATATATATATATATATATATATATATATATATATATATATATATATATATATATATATATATATATAATAAAGTCAGCAAAAATGCTGTTCAGGGATCACCTCCCCGAAAAGTTGGCTAAGAGTTGAGTCGGGTGCTATATACAACAAGCCTTTTTAGGCCTTTCCAACGACCCCAAGAACCACTCTTAATTGTTTGTGGTTCCTGAGATACGCATACCCCATATTTTCGAGTCCTGTCCCTTATATCTTTACGTAGCGCACTCATCTCCTCCAGAGCTATACTTAGGGCCTCTGAACCTTTCCAACGAGCACAAGAACACCTTCTTTACTCCTTGTTTGTTGCTGGGATACACATACTCCTTATTCTCGCAACTTCACATCCCTACCTCTTATACCTTGGCGTAGTTCACTCTTCTCCCCCCATTGTCATACACAGGACCTCTAAACTTTTCCAACGAGACTATGAAGACCTCATTACTCCTCGTAGTTCCTGATATATGCATACCCCTTCATTACGCGTCCCTACCCATTATAGGGATAGGGTTTGCCCATCTCCACACCCCCATACATCACAGGACCTCGAGAACTTTCCAATGAGCACAAGAACACCTCATAACTCCTTGTGGTTTCCGAAAAACTTCTACTTTGAATAAGTCTATGGTTTATGTTTTTCCATCTGTTAATATGGGACCTTACAGTCACAAGCCATAGGAAAGGAGAAGAGATTGAGTTTTTTAAGAATGGGGCCCCTTGCCAGGCCCCTGAAAAAAAAAAAAAAATATATATATATATATATATATATATATATATATATATATATATATATATATATATATATATATATATGTACATATATATACAGTATATATATATATATATATATATATATATATATATATATATATATATATGTATCACTAACTAAGCGAAAATATTAGTTTGAAAAGCCTGATGCTATATTTTCAATTATTCCAACATGGAAAAAACCCAGTGAGGAAAGAAAATAAGGAAATAAACAGACTACAATACAAGTAATAATTTTAAAATAGATATTTCATATATAAAGTAATGAAAGAGTAAGAAAAATATGATGAAATATTGTAACTAAGTGTACCCAAAGTAATAAAAGCCTAGCTCAAGACTCAAGACAGTAAAACACACTGGTACAGAGGCTATGGCCCTATCCAAGATTAGAGAACAATAGTTTGATTTTCGAGTGTATTTCTCCAAGAAGAGATGCTTACCATAGCTACAGAGTATAATATACCTTTACCAAGAGGAGTGCAGCTTCTGAACCAATTAATTACAATACTCAACCTGTAGAGTGTTTTCTGGTTAGGAGAATGTGGAAAGAATATGCCAGACTAGTATTTGTATGTGTGGACAAAGTGAAAATGAGCCGTAACCGCTGTCTGCCCAGTCCAAGGACCTAATAACTCTCTAACGGTAACATCTAATCTAGTGGCTGGTGCCTGGGTCAACATATATATATATATATATATATATATAATATATATATATATATATATATATATATATATATATATATATATATATATATATATATATATATATATATATATATATATATATATATATATATATATATATATGCAACCACGTCAGCTTTACGTGTCCGTTATCTCTATCTGATATATTACTTTATATAAATACAATATGTTTGCATACAGAATGACCACCAAGTCAACCTCTGATTATTACTTTTCATCTTAGTTAAACTATTGTGATCATAATATACTATAATCTCTTCATTTTGTGGTCGACTTATATAAGTTAAAAACCTGTTAATTACTGCGATCAGCCTAGCAATTCTTTTACAACTGTCGAGTCGACTCGTTGCTGCTTGTTCATCTTTAATGACATAAGTCAAACAGGATGAAGAGTTCCTTCCTTATCTTTTTGCAATAAGAACGCTCCAATCCCGTTATCTGACGCAGTCACTCTGATAAGGAGTTTTTCAGCGAAATCCGGTGCTTGAAGTATCGGTTTCAAAGGTGGTATGGTCTTCCTCAGATTTTTACTTTTTCCTGATATCTCGATAACTTAGGTTCGTCCACTGCTTTCCTCCAAAATCCGGAATAGTTCTGGGAACTCATTGGCGAGAGGGAATCTTCTTTCCGATGCGTAGACCAACACCTGGTGTGCTACCGTAACCTGTCTGTTTGTACTTTTCATACCAACCCTTTTCTTCGCTCGTCCTTGCATCGTTTTCACGCCTTCTAAGGAAAATTTCCTTAAATCGCCGAATCCTTTCCTCATATTCTTGAAATTTCCTTCGTCCGTTTCGTCTCGATCCTTCCCTTTTCCTGCCAACATTTACTTTGGTCCTTTGCTGAAGGGTCCTGCAACCTGTCTGTTCGTACTTTGCCTACTAAACCTTTCCTTCATCCGCCCTCGACACATCGTCTTCATGCCTTCTATAGGAAATGTCCTCATCTCGCCGATCCTTTTACTCAAATTCTTGAATTATTCTCCTCTCATTTTCTATAGATCCTTCCATTTTTCTGCTATCATTTCTTTTGGTCCTTT
>NC_090734.1:162696842-162699342 GCF_036898095.1 Palaemon carinicauda
GAAACTAATTAAATTTTACTCTCTCTCTCTCTCTCTCCTCTCTCTCTCTCCCTCTCTCTCTCTCTCTCTCTCCTCTCCTCTCTCTCTCTCTCTCTCTATTGACCACAAACATTCCAGATAAACTATTTTATATTCGAATAGTTGGTCCTCTGTAAATCTTTTAAGTTTTAGATAATCTCTCTCTCTCTCTCTCTCTCTCTCTCTCTCCTCTCTCTCTCTCTCTCTCTCTCTCTCCTCTCTCTCTCTCTCTCTCTCTCTCCACAAAAATTTGAGATAAGTTATTTTTCTATTCGAATATACTTGGTCTCCAGTGAATCTTTTTAAATTGAAGAATATATATATATATATATATATAGATATATATATATATATATATATATATATATATATATATATATATGTATATATATATATATATATATATATATATATATATATATATATATATATATATATATATATATAATATATATATATATATATATCTTTATTGACCACAAACTTTTCTGATATTTTTTTCTCTTCGAATAATACTTGGTCTCCAGTGAAACTTATTAAATCTCTCTCTCTCTCTCTCTCTCTCTCTCTCTCTCTCTCTCTCTCTCTCAGCTACTACTACTACTACTACTACTTTTACTACTATTTTCACTACTGCTACTACTACTATTATGAACACTAATGTAAAGGATAGTGTACATAGTTCATTTTGTGCTTGTGTCTTCGCTCTCCCCTCGTACTAAAAAGAACTTGAAGTAACATGTCTGTTTTTTTCAGATGTAACGGTTTCAATTTTGAACATAAAATGTCCTGTTGCCTTGAGCTTTTCGCCAATGTGACGGGCCCTAGGGAATTTTGTGACTCAAAGAGAGGATGAAAGCCAACTGAGAAAGTTTATTGTAGAACACTCTCCTTTATATACAAAATCTCAAAGCAGCAAGAATTTTCATGTTCAAAAATCGACAACCGTTACCAATGAGAAAAACAGACATGTTATTTCAGGTTCTTTTTAGTGCGAAGGGAGAGCGAAGATACAAGCACAGAATGAACTATGTACCATCGTGTGACACACGGTTGGTATATGCTCCCCCCCCTAAAAATGACATAATGCACATGTTAAATAGGACTACCTGAATCTGGAGTGGTAATAGCAAAAACTGCGCCGATTAGCAGCACTGAGTGGCTGTCGAAGTCGTTGGTTGGGGCACGAGCGAGTGGTGGATGATGGGTGGCTTTGTTGCCGTTCCGGCTCGTCACAGGTAGGCGGTGTGTGTCCTACGGCATTCATAGGCGTGTGTGTCTTACAGCATTCATAGGGGTGTATGTCCTATGGCATTCATAGGCGTGTGTCCTACGGCATTCATAGGGCCTACGGCATTCATAGGCAGGTGTGTCCTACGGGCATTCATAGGCCTACGGCATTCATAGGCATGTGTCCTACGGCATTCATAGGCATGTGTGTCCTACGGCATTCATAGGCGTGTGTGTCCTACGGCATTCATAGGCATACGGAATTCATAGGCATGTGTCCTACAGCATTCATAGGCGTGTGTGTCCTATGGCATTCATAGGCGTGTGTGTCCTACGGCATTCACGTCAGCTTCGGTGAAGTTGAATAGGTGTCCTCTTCGTCACGAGCGGAGGCGTTGATGGAGGGTTTGAAGGTCATGAAGTTGGCTGTCCATAAGGGCACGAAGTAGGTTCACCTCACGAGGAGAGCTGTGTGCGCAAGGTTGCAGGCGAGTGATACTGGTCATTTTCCCGAGGGTGAGCGAAGCCCTTTGGTTCCTTTGACGGTTGTTGAGAGAGCTGAAAATGCTTCGCTATACGGGCAGCTTGCGACGGAAAGTACTGCTGCAGAAGGTATGCGTTGACGGCGTCATGGTAACGGTGAGAGGCAGGGTGGAACGCAGGAGGATGGAGTCACTCCGGGGGTCACCAATGTGACGGGCCGTAGGGAATTTTGTGACTCAAAGACAGGATGAAAGCAACTGAGTGGATTTATTGTAGAACACTCTCCTTTATTTACAAAATCTCAAAGCAACAAGAATTTTCATGTTCAAAGATGGACACCGTTACTGATGAAAAAAACAGACATGTTATTTCAGGTTCTTTTTAGTGCGAGGGGGAGAGCGAAGATACAAGCACAAAATTAACTATGTACGATCGTGTGACACACGAATGGTACAATAGATTTCTTTATAACATCACTATTTATGTTGCTGTTTATTCATATTTTAATCCCTGCAATTCTTATCTCTCTCTCTCTCTCTCTCTCTCTCTCTCTCTCTCTCTCTCTCTCTCTCTCTCTCTCTCTGTTTGAAATATAATGATACCCTTGCAGAAAAATTGCTATCGGTCAAACAAACACTATATTTGAACCAAAACAATACAGTAATCTGAGTGAAAATTTCTGAAGTGTAGATGATTAGAAGTATTTAGGTATATATATTTTTTTCATCTCTTATCCATATATATGAAAGGATTCTATAACATGGCGTAC
>NC_090734.1:162706842-162714342 GCF_036898095.1 Palaemon carinicauda
GGGAAACTATATTACACCAAACCTAGTGTACTGCCTTATAGATTTTTTTTTTTCAAAGAAATTCCTAACTGTTAAAAAATTCAACATCGATGCAGCAGTGAAGAGTAACAATACAAAGAAAGCATCCCTAATAAAGAATTGTCCTGACATTATCAATAGATGTATATTCCATATTCCATGCAATTAGTGTGAAAAATTCTTTATTGAACAACCTGGTAAAGCCCTTGAAAGATAATTGAACAACATAAGAAAAGTGTCATATATGATCAAGATAGTAATGCAATGTTTAGCCTTGTTAAAGTTAAAAATCATACTATTAATTGATCATGTGCTAAGAATTGGATCATTCAAATAACTTACTGCTAAGAATCATCATAGGGTCAAGGTTCATAAAAGAAACCCATAATTATAACTTGAATATTGGACATAGAATGTACAAACTCGATGCATTTATATGCAAAGAGAATTGCATGTTATTAAAGAAAAAAAAAATAACTTTATCCAGTTAATGTAGAACTGAATGTACCTAATATAATAAATGCCATTATGAAACTAACAATTACACCTAAGCTATCATTTTCTTTCATGTACAATGATTATATAAGGTATACATAATTTCTTTAACACTATATTTTGATATATCATATATAAGTAATGATATCTATTCAATTATATGTTCTTCTTGATAGGTTTATATGCGTGTTAAGCATATGTAAGGCTATGTATCTATGGACATATATTGGGATACACGTACGAATTTATTTATGTATCTGAATGTGTATACTTGTATGTATATGGGTATGTATAAGTTTGTGTATATATTTACTTCTGTATGTATGTGTATATGTATTTATATATGCATGTATACATTAGAAGGACTCTGCTTACGTATCTGTCAGGGTAAGGTTAACACCCATTAATAGAAAGAAATTTTATTTTAATAATAAGCAAATTTACTCATCTATAAATCTCTTCATATACATAATATATATAAAATGTAAAGAAAGCTTGTTCAATAAATAAGTTATCTGAAAAAAAAATACACACAACTAGAACGTATTGTATTTCCAATTCTCTTATTCCTTGTGGTTCTTTTATATTTCGGCATCACGCTTGCTTGTGATTTTCATGGATATATACACACACACAAACACATACACACACACACAGATATATATATATATATATATATATATATATATATATATATATATATATATATATATATATATATATATATATATATATATATATATATATATATATATATAATAAAGTCAGCAAAAATGCTGTTCAGGGATCACCTCCCCGAAAAGTTGGCTAAGAGTTGAGTCGGGTGCTATATACAACAAGCCTTTTTAGGCCTTTCCAACGACCCCAAGAACCACTCTTAATTGTTTGTGGTTCCTGAGATACGCATACCCCATATTTTCGAGTCCTGTCCCTTATATCTTTACGTAGCGCACTCATCTCCTCCAGAGCTATACTTAGGGCCTCTGAACCTTTCCAACGAGCACAAGAACACCTTCTTTACTCCTTGTTTGTTGCTGGGATACACATACTCCTTATTCTCGCAACTTCACATCCCTACCTCTTATACCTTGGCGTAGTTCACTCTTCTCCCCCCATTGTCATACACAGGACCTCTAAACTTTTCCAACGAGACTATGAAGACCTCATTACTCCTCGTAGTTCCTGATATATGCATACCCCTTCATTACGCGTCCCTACCCATTATAGGGATAGGGTTTGCCCATCTCCACACCCCCATACATCACAGGACCTCGAGAACTTTCCAATGAGCACAAGAACACCTCATAACTCCTTGTGGTTTCCGAAAAACTTCTACTTTGAATAAGTCTATGGTTTATGTTTTTCCATCTGTTAATATGGGACCTTACAGTCACAAGCCATAGGAAAGGAGAAGAGATTGAGTTTTTTAAGAATGGGGCCCCTTGCCAGGCCCCTGAAAAAAAAAAAAAAAATATATATATATATATATATATATATATATATATATATATATATATATATATATATATATATATATATGTACATATATATACAGTATATATATATATATATATATATATATATATATATATATATATATATATGTATCACTAACTAAGCGAAAATATTAGTTTGAAAAGCCTGATGCTATATTTTCAATTATTCCAACATGGAAAAAACCCAGTGAGGAAAGAAAATAAGGAAATAAACAGACTACAATACAAGTAATAATTTTAAAATAGATATTTCATATATAAAGTAATGAAAGAGTAAGAAAAATATGATGAAATATTGTAACTAAGTGTACCCAAAGTAATAAAAGCCTAGCTCAAGACTCAAGACAGTAAAACACACTGGTACAGAGGCTATGGCCCTATCCAAGATTAGAGAACAATAGTTTGATTTTCGAGTGTATTTCTCCAAGAAGAGATGCTTACCATAGCTACAGAGTATAATATACCTTTACCAAGAGGAGTGCAGCTTCTGAACCAATTAATTACAATACTCAACCTGTAGAGTGTTTTCTGGTTAGGAGAATGTGGAAAGAATATGCCAGACTAGTATTTGTATGTGTGGACAAAGTGAAAATGAGCCGTAACCGCTGTCTGCCCAGTCCAAGGACCTAATAACTCTCTAACGGTAACATCTAATCTAGTGGCTGGTGCCTGGGTCAACATATATATATATATATATATATATATATATATATATATATATATATATATATATATATATATATATATATATATATATATATATATATATATATATATATATATATATATATATATATATATATATATATATATGCAACCACGTCAGCTTTACGTGTCCGTTATCTCTATCTGATATATTACTTTATATAAATACAATATGTTTGCATACAGAATGACCACCAAGTCAACCTCTGATTATTACTTTTCATCTTAGTTAAACTATTGTGATCATAATATACTATAATCTCTTCATTTTGTGGTCGACTTATATAAGTTAAAAACCTGTTAATTACTGCGATCAGCCTAGCAATTCTTTTACAACTGTCGAGTCGACTCGTTGCTGCTTGTTCATCTTTAATGACATAAGTCAAACAGGATGAAGAGTTCCTTCCTTATCTTTTTGCAATAAGAACGCTCCAATCCCGTTATCTGACGCAGTCACTCTGATAAGGAGTTTTTCAGCGAAATCCGGTGCTTGAAGTATCGGTTTCAAAGGTGGTATGGTCTTCCTCAGATTTTTACTTTTTCCTGATATCTCGATAACTTAGGTTCGTCCACTGCTTTCCTCCAAAATCCGGAATAGTTCTGGGAACTCATTGGCGAGAGGGAATCTTCTTTCCGATGCGTAGACCAACACCTGGTGTGCTACCGTAACCTGTCTGTTTGTACTTTTCATACCAACCCTTTTCTTCGCTCGTCCTTGCATCGTTTTCACGCCTTCTAAGGAAAATTTCCTTAAATCGCCGAATCCTTTCCTCATATTCTTGAAATTTCCTTCGTCCGTTTCGTCTCGATCCTTCCCTTTTCCTGCCAACATTTACTTTGGTCCTTTGCTGAAGGGTCCTGCAACCTGTCTGTTCGTACTTTGCCTACTAAACCTTTCCTTCATCCGCCCTCGACACATCGTCTTCATGCCTTCTATAGGAAATGTCCTCATCTCGCCGATCCTTTTACTCAAATTCTTGAATTATTCTCCTCTCATTTTCTATAGATCCTTCCATTTTTCTGCTATCATTTCTTTTGGTCCTTTTCTCAAGGGTTCTCCTAGTATTTCCATAGGGAGTAAATAAGCTTCCTTGATGCACTCGTTGGGCTTTTCAGCCGTTTGACATACGTGACATGCACGGCAAAACTGGCTCACATTCTCATGCATGACAGGCAAGAAAAAGCGTTTCACTATCTTCTCCGATATCTTCCTTATCCCCATATGTCCCGTCTCGTGTGCTATCGCGATCACCTGTCTTCTCAGTGGTGCAGAAATTGATGTATGCGGATATATCCCCTATTTGGCATTCCTAGGGATACTGGCGGGTCTATGCTTCCTCATAACCAACCCATCCTGAAGATAATAACAGGTCAGAGACTGCTGTGCCTCCGTCTCGTCCACTACACAGTACAATAACTCGGTTAATGTTGCATCCTTCCTTTGCAATCCTATCAGCCTTTTTCTACACACTTGTCCTACTTTTAACATTTAACTTTCGGTTTTTTCCAAGTTTATTTCTTCTTTGTCTACTTGTCTGCTCATCCGTCACTCTTTTTCGCTCAGGCTTACTCTTGGGTTCTCTTCTTGTTTACCATCAAGGGAATCCTCTTCTTCGGAAAACAAACCTTGTAAGTTCATTGCTCCGATTAATTTTTCCTCTTCGTCCACTTGTCCGCTCGTCTGCCATTCCTCTTCTCTTGGGCTTAACATTGAGTTCTCTTCTTGCTTATCTTCAAGGAAATCCTCTTCTTCGAAAATCCAATCCTGCAAGTTGATTTCTTCTAGGTCCATTGTTTCTTTATCCTCTTGTTCACTCGTCTGTCGTTCCTCTTCACTCGGGCTCACTCTTGAGTTCCCTTTATGCTTATCATCAAGGGAATCCTTTTTTTCGGAAAATAAATCCTCTGAATTTATGTCTTTGAGGTCCATTGTTTCTTTTTCCTCCTGTCCACTTGTCTGTTGCTCCTCTTCGCTTGGTTTACTCGGGACTTATCCTCTTGCGTACTTTCAAAGGAATCCTCCTATTTGGAAAACAGATCTTCTAAGTTCATCGCTTCTTCAATTTCTTCTTCCTTTTCTTCGGCAGCCACTTTGTTCTCCATACTCCTAGTTGTACCAGAAATAGGAACCAGGAACGGGTAGTCCTTCTCAAGTTCAGTCGCAAAACTAAACTTCAAAGATTTCTCCATTAAAATGGAACAAGCAACAAACAGCGATCCATCAACCTCATTACCACACTGAGAAAAGCAATTGTCGAATACATAGAGACACACAGATAGTTGCTTGCAAGACAACCTCCACAAAGGTAACGACCTGAGAAAAGTCATTAAACCATCTCATCCCCTCGCCATAAGGCCCTATTCACATCATCCTCTGTATTTTTATGAACTCATTCTGCTACTAAAAACTTTCCGCAGGGACCCTAGGGAATAAACGGTTGGACAACCCCTCCTGCAATCTTTTCCTACTATTCAAAGGTCTCACACCCCACTGTTTCTAACTACCACAATCCGTGACATGATGGCCCTCTCCTACTACCACCATCATCCTTACCCTGTTCACAACTGTCTCTACAACTGAAAACTCTTCAATTTTCCTATTACAACCAACCTTACTGTTTGCAGGTTACCTACGGGCTGACCAAGGGAAAGACCCGTGCCAACAAGAAGTGTTATCTTTAATACAATCATCATCATCAACCTCATTACCCAGCAGGACGTCTACTTCTTCGACAGCTATTGAATCCTTTACTGCAAAGTCAAAATTTCCTTTCACTAACTTGCAGGACAGGTTTATACGGCAAATAGGGGTGACCTCTTCACCTCCTATTCCCTTCAAAATAATTGAGTCCCCTGTGAAAGACTGCTCCACTATAGGATGTATTCCATGTACAACCATATTATGGTTACAACCTGTGTCGTGCAATAACCTGACCCGGTTTCGCTCACTCCTGTCTATTGCTGCTAACATACCTTCATAAATATATGGTTTAAAGGCGTCCATGTAGTTTGGGTTCGTCCTATTCGTCATGTAAACGGTTGCTGGTTCTTTTTCCTTTCCATCATTTCCTGATTGCTTGTAAGTCTTCGCATTCTGTGATGTTGAATTATTTTTAATCACTTGGGCCACTGCTTTCGATTAGCTTGACCAACATTCCTTACTGATAAGGCCTCTCTTGCCACACTAAAAAGCAGACATTATCAACATTCGGCACGCCTTTCACGATACTTTAAGGAAGATGATTCAACGTTTGTTGCTGTGGTACTATCACATTTTGCATAGGGACAGTACCAGTGCTACTTCCGTTGTAACTGTTGAACCTGTTCCCGTAGTTATTTCCGAACTGGCTTCCATGATTCGGCGAATACCTGACTCTTGATCTGAACAACGGTTGAAACTCCGTGCCAGAGGAGGGTTTACGACTGATAATGTTGTAATCTTCTCTCAGCGAAGAGGATTTATTGAGTTTCTTCACCTATCTCTCACTCAAGTACGTTCGAATGTGTTCAGCAATTCCTCATAAATACTGCTCTAGTAATACCATTTTTTTTTTCTAATTCAACCTTCTCCTTTATGTTAGCAGCCTCTGTCCATCTCATAAAACATCACCGTACCTTATAAGCGTAATCCAGGAAAGTCCTATTTTCGTCCTTTTTCAAACTTCGGATCCTTTCATTATAATAATCAGGGGTCATCTGATACACTTACAGCACGCTCCTCTTCAGTTCTTGATATTCCATCCTCTGGTCCTGAGATAAGGATAAGTAAGCACTGCGGCCCTTCCTAAAGAGCACACTCGCAGCAATAACATAGACCATTTATCTTCTGGCTATTTTATCGTCGCTGCAACCATTTCAAAATGATCGAAGAACTCATCTGGGGATTCTTCTGTGAACCTTGTAATCAACCTCTGGGCTTCCGACACATTAAACATGGGTTCGTGCTCAGCAGGAGTCGTCTTGGTTTCCGTCTGTGCTTTCGGCTGGGCACGGGCGTGCATTAATTCTATCTACCGTGTATACCTCGCTTCTGCCATCTCTTTTTCTTCACGCCTGGCTTCCATTAACCTTGCGTGTCTTGCGATTTTCCTCTCTTCTTCTGATCAATTCGTTTCCAGTCCTTTCTCTCTTTCATCTCGTATTGCTTCCATTTCCCTCGTACGTCGTGCGTCTTCGTTGAATCTCAGCCAAATCACCCCTATTTGTTTTACTGTCTTCAGTTTAACGGTCACCCAGTCCTTGTTTCGCTAAAAACTCTTCCTCATCTTCCTCCAACAGTTCAAAAGCTGCCACAATATCCTCATCCAACAACTTTTCCGAGTTCAGCAACGCTTCTAAGGCTAGACGCTTGATTTTGGCCTTATTCATCAAATTCGTAGTATGGCCACCACGTGCCATTAAGATCGAGACCCACTGAGCTTTAGTTATATTAGCTTCTGGCAATTCCTGGACACTTAGGTTTCTCAAAAACTATTAGGATATTAAACTATGCCATCTTGTTATTTGACAATAATCAATGCCTCTCCAAAAAAAGGTATAGTGACAATGATCAAAACCAAATCAACACTTTACTATTCAAAAACTTTTAATAAAAAACACGGCTGTTATCATCAATATCTAAAACAGACTCGCTCGATCCAAAGGGTATGGGCACTAAATTATATTATACTGTATGGTTTTGGGGTCTGAGCACGAGAAATATATTACACATTATGATATGGCTCTCTGGTCTGGGCACTAACAAAATATATTATACTATGACTTGTGACTGGGAACCAAACATATA
>NC_090734.1:162719342-162724342 GCF_036898095.1 Palaemon carinicauda
CTTAAGTATGAGCATTCATCGTGATCCCTCTCACATGCATCATAAAAATTATGTAATGCATAGTCTATTAGAGTAATATTGACTGGTTTATAGCATCTCCCAACTTAAATATCTTTCAATTTTGGTAACTGAGATACCTAGTTTTCCCAATCAGTAATAATAGTTTCATGAATAGGATCATCCCAGCCAAGGTCTTCCTTGCATAAGGTTTGCAAAAGACATTTGACTGTCTTTGGCTAAGTTTATAGATTTTTACTGTATATTGTAGCTTCAGACTTTCAGCCATCAGCAGCATAAAATTCTTCTTCAATGAACTTTGTTGCCTTTAAAATATTTTCCTTCATAAAGTTATCAGCAGCAGCTTTCAAAGCATAGTTTGCAGCGGAGAAAGAGTTTTTAGCACCAAATAGATGAACATTCATCCTATATTGAACAATGTCACCTTTTAAGTCATTATTATCAAACCACAGAAATCGTGAAAGATTTCTGTGTCCTTCATTTTCTAAAACTTGGTGATACATCACTTCTACAAAGGTCTTGGCTTCTACATAACAAATAAAGGCAACACGGCGATTTCTAAATCTACGCAAAATACCAGTGTGGTCCCCGAAGCAAACAATCATTCAAATTTACATCTTATATATTAAAAAAAAAACAATCAGTCTCTCCAGGAGGTTAAACCCCTTGCTGTGAAATAAACCAAACCTTTCTATTAGAAAGGAATGTTTCATTCAAAGGAACCCTTTCATTATAACCCTTATCAATCATACACTTCATGAAAGATATGTAGTAATTTTTCATTGTGACATTCTTGTGAAGCCTTTGCTTTAGGTTGATTAATCTTTTCTGGACAACTAACTTATTATTTAGAAAATTAATATCAACTCCTTTGAGTAGTAATGGAATTGTAAACTGTTTATTATTATTACTCTTAATACCATTACTAACAATTTCAATAACATTCTTTTTTCTACTGACAAAGCTATCTCATCATCATTACCATTACTTTTGAAATTGTATTCAAACATCTCTCTGACATGATGAGCATCAAAAACTTCTTTCACCTTAATAGGTAGTGTAAAAAAATAATTTGATCTCTTAGAATTTATTTTAATTTCTTCAACTACAGTTCTATTAACGACAACATCTCGTTCTAAATTATTTTCTGTGTTGTTTACATTACTAATAATTTTCCATCCAAGTGCCATATGGCCCATTTTCAGAACCAGAAATGATTTGTAAGGGTTTGGCAGCCTTTGTATAGTTTATACCTATCAATAGGTCTATATCAAAGTCAGGCTTGTACTCCATTATTCTGCCAGCAATTTCCTGACGAGGAGGCCATCTCAAGACTTAAATTTTGGGGGTATTTGTGCTCTTCTTGCAGGTATAGTTTTTCTAGAGTAGGCACATGGTAAAGTTGTGGTACTATTTTCATTATTCCCTTAACTGATGGACCACTTATTTTAGTATTTTCTATATCCTCTTCACCTAGCATAGTCGCTATCTTTATGATGGAATTTTGACCAGTGAAATCCATATGTCTTATTAAACTTTCCTTGATAAAACAAGCATTTGACTGATCCACCAATACAGCATATACCATCACCTTATTCTTTGTATCCCTATGACTTAACCAAAATGATACAATCATTGAGTGAACATCTGTTAACATTAAATCTATTAGTTATAGTCAGTTCATGTTGGATACTACCAGAACTTTCTCTTTTTATCAAGTTTTCATCATGGATGACAGTCGTTGCCATGGCTAGCATTTAATACATGTCTTTGGTCATTTACAAAACCTTGAATAATGACTAACAATGGAACAAAACATGGACATTTTTTTTTTTTGTCAAGTATCAATTTCTTTGAGAAGATCAAGTTTTAAGAAATCAGGACACATTTCCATATCACGTTTTTCTCTACAGTAATAGAATATGAATTTTACGTTCATTTAGCTCTTAGCTTGTTTTTCAATCCTATAGTTATTTTCACTAGGTTCGGCATTTTTAACATCATTAGCTTCATTGAATTTAGTAACAAATGATGTGCGCTTCATAACCTTACTTTCTGGCTGCCTTTCTTTAGGTGTAAATACTGTATCTCTCTTATTAAGTGCACTGTAAAATGTTGGATTACATGCCTTATTGCCCTCGTCTCGTATGAACCTTGTACACTCTTCAGGAGATGGATATTCCCATTCTTCAACTGTGAGTCTTTTAGTTATTACACAGTTCAATCTATCTGCAATTTCCGCTGATAATTTCTCTAACATGAGTCTATTTTCTTTGATATCGTTAATAAAGGATAAGTACTTCATGATTCTCAAGGCTGTTTTACAGTGTTCTAAGAAATCATAAAATTTTCTGAAACTTGGACCATCATTATTTGCAATAATAGGTCAACGTTCAAGTTTTCTTCTAAAGGTATCTACAACAATGAATATTTTTCCAAACATATCATGAAGTATCTTCCAAGCCTTCTTGTAAGAATCTTGGGAGCCAAAAGAAATGAGACTATATCTGGCTGTTTTAGACTAACCATCCGTATATCTACAAAAGTAGTACAATTTTTCAACAGTATCATCAGTTTTATTTTTGATTAATGTAATAAATGTTTCTTTCCCCTGAGGATCTGCAGAATATACCTCTAGTTCTTTGGCGGTAAATTGTCTTTAAGTAGCATTGCAGCCAACAAGTAAGCTAGTTTCTTCAAGATCTGATTTTTAATGTCAGCAAAACCTTTTATAATATCTCAATGATATATTAGACTAACCTGAAAATTACTATTGTTAAGAATTTTGCAGTGTTCATTGAAATCTGCTATGGGTTCAAAAGTGTGTAGCCTTTGTCTATTAAAATTAGGTTGTGTATTGAAAGCGAAATAATTCTCTAGGATTTACTATTAGCCTAGGTTCTCCTGTTGGCTCATGAGACACTTCATATGTAGCAGTAAGATATATCTTAGTCTCATTTGTTATTCTGAGATGCGAGTTCAGATTTGTTTCTTAGCCTAGCCTAAGTTTAATTGGATGTGAGCTTCTTATGGGCTGGTAATTATAAATAAGGTCTATCTTTGACTTCCCTATTGGTAGGAAATTGGTTTTGAATTCGAACACCTGAGCATTTGGATTTAAATATGTTATTGCCTTTATTTGTACCTTCATTTTATCTGAATCTTTGTCTGTATTATCCAAACCTTCTGCTAAGGGAAAGAATGTTTGAACACTGGAACCTGACAATGAATAATTTGCAACTCTGCTATCCTCAAGTTGGCTGTGCTAGAGACCTTTTGCTGGTTGGTTACTTTCACCCAGCGGAAAACTCAGGCATGACTGTGGATCTGTTACATTCTCTTCCCCTAAAATTTTATTAACTGTGCTTATCTCAGCAATAGGGTCTTCAATCCCTTTATTGTTTTCTAATCTTTTTAAATCTGCTCGAACACTTTCCACTATGTCATGGTATTTTCTTTCTGTGCCTAACGTAGCCAGTTTTGTCTTCAGTTCGCCGCCGAAGCCACTGAAGCCTCAAAACAGAAACAACGTCCAGCGTGCACACTGAGCCAGAAGCCACAGAACGTAACCGACGTAGCCAGTTACATGTGGTAGTAGAAGGTCATGTGTTCTGCATTATAATCGACAAATTATGATTGACTCACCGCTCCGCAGCGATGAAGAAGTGCTAGTGCTATGTCTAGCAGTAAAGGGTGAAGAGAAGGAGGAAGATGGCAAAACAGCAAGAAAATCAATGTGGATACATAATATATACCAATCAAGGGAGGGAGAATGGGAATATAAAACATTATTCCCACATTTAAAACAGGACAACATAAAGTTCTTGCAATATTTCCGTATGAACTACGAAAATATTTTTGAATTATTATTACATATAGAAGAAGACATATGCAAACAAAATACAAACTAAAGAATCTGTATTTCAACAGAGGAACGGCTAGCTGTTACACTCATGTGTGTAATAAAAAGTTAGGTTTCAAATAATATTTAATGTTATACACTTTATTAATTGTTTACAATAATTCCTTTTTTGAAAACAATTATTACAGTTAACAAAAGTAAACCAAAATAACTTTCCGTAAGCACACTTTTTTGCATGCTTTCAACAATATTTATTGTTACACACTTAATGAATGTTCACAATAATTCCTTTTGTGAAAACAATTATTATAGTTAACAAACACAAACCAAAATAACTTTCTGTAGGCACAATGTTTTTTTATTTTTCCAACAACATTTATTGTTACACATTTTGTGAGTGGCTACACTGCTCCCTAGTGTAAGAACATGTGATTAACAAATTTTATAAATATGTGTACTGATTATGATTAGTTTTGGATGTGTGAGGTAAGAAATGTGGTTTGTATTCGGTAGTAGATGGTGATACGGCCAGGAGCTGTGATGAAGCTCCAACTGGTGCAGATGGTATTGGGTAGGGGCAATGTGCTTCATCCAAAGCTGGTGACGATGGTGCTATCACACTAACCTCCAAATTCCTCAGCAACCCTCTCCAAAACAACAGCTGCAGTCGTTCTGGGCATGCGCAGCCTGTCAGACGCCACCAACGTTTCAGAAAAAATATCTTTCAAAGAATACTGTGTCGGTTCCGTTCTGTTCTGGCCCAGTGTGCCAGTCAGGTAAGAATGCATGCTTCTAATTTCTATCGGACGTTTCGGTTCTGGTAGCGGCAAGCTTTACACTTGTGCAATGTGACCTCCTATATGAAGAAATTTTGGTTTTTAGGAGACGTTCGACATTCTATCAAATTGTTCATGTTTAACTTTTTCTGTTAACATTTATAATCTGGTCAGACCTTCATATGATATATCCTGGTAATTATACTCTAACCTCTGTACAATGTCATCCTCTACCATTTTTTAATCTCTTAAATAGGAGAAAGTAATGTTAATATTCTTTAATTCTATTTGAAGCCCATTTGCAGCTTCATGTAGTAGGCCAACATCACAACCATTTTCAAAAG
>NC_090734.1:162739342-162741842 GCF_036898095.1 Palaemon carinicauda
TCCATGTGTCTTCCTGATGGATCTCTTAGAAAGGATGCTGGGGGAATGGCTGCAGGAGAACCCCTTTTCGTATGATAAGGGCTTTGATGACTTCGAGGAAACGCAGCTCCTTAATAAAAAAGACCAATCTCTTGACCTGCCCTGATAGGACAACAATTAAGCACCTAGCTAAGATCCATCTGTACCAGGTATGAGCAGTTGACGAAATTGGAAAGCTGTCAGGCAAAAGAGAGGGCTCTGGCTGAAAGAGAGAGGTGGATCCAGATTTTTTTTTTTTGGGGGGGGGAATACATTGTCCAAGACCCTCTGACTGAAGAAGGTGTCAAATAAGATAGCTCTACTCTGTTTTGTTGTGAAAAAAGAGTTTATATCTTAAAAATTGTTTTTCTTAGATAATCAATATGTATAATACTGTTTTATCTACAGTCCACTACTTGAGCCGCTTCCCGACCTCAAGAGAGCCTGTAGACCTTGTTGTCTTGAGATGAACCTGATCTTATTCCAGTCATCGAGGAAAGGAGATCTAAGAAGACTTTGGTCCGAGCTAGAATATCAGAAAGGTGAAGGTTTTGTCCTTGAAAAGGTAGATATTTGAATAAATTTCTTTAGAGTTTACATGAATCAAATTTGACATTGATATAGTATTGTTAAATGCATATTGTAGTAACCAAATAATTTATAAATATTTTTAAGCAGTGAGTGTGTGATATAATTTGGAATGCTTATATTCTACATGTGTGCAATAATCATTATTCTTTATGACTAATGAAATGTTCTAATATTTTGGGACCTTGGAAATGTAAAGGCAACACAGCAAGCTATCTGGGATAAAATGGAGAACGCCCTTAGCAATGCCTATGGGGGCCTCCACCTTAAAGAAACTGCCATGCACTGTGTGAAAGTATCGTCTGTTTTATTCTTATTATGCAGGTGCAAATTTATTATTTTCTTGAGAAGATCCTGAAAGCCGCGAATGAGGGTAATACTTCACCAAGGGTTGTTTTGTTCCCAAATCTACCACCTCACCGGGCAACAATAGGAGGATGCTCAAAGCACACGTTCTTGGTCAACACCAGTTCACAGTCCGGCTGTACTACCGTCACCTGGCTTGCAATTCCCTGGATCTATACAAGTGATACACTTACTATTTGTTTTAAATCCTTTAAATATTCAGTTTACTTTTGTAAATAAAATATATGCATTTTTATATATATTTTTTCTAATAATAAATTTCCTATATTTTTGCTATCTATCTCTTGAATTATTCTAAAAATTCTAACAAATATTTTGATATAGTTTTAATTTAGAAATAGTTTAAAAATTAGATAGTTATAGAAAATAGCGAATGTTCAAACAAATATATTAGGTATGGCTAAAATATGAATGACTATCAATATCTTTATATTAAGCACACTGACTGTGCATGAAATAACATTGGAATATGAAACTTGGAAGGGGTGAAAGAATGTTATCACCGTGTTGCGGACACGCTCGTACCCTGTAACGGTATATCATTTTTCCCTCATATCTCACCTCACCGCCACCCCGCCGCACTCATAACATAACCTGTTTAAGCTTGCCTGTTCATGCATTAGCTTGTTTGTAATTCATTATTGTAATTAACTTGGACGTTCTCCTTTGTGTCCTTTCTCTCCGGTTGTGTCCTGATAAGATGTTAAGTATTCCGTTACCTACAACTTCAGAGAAACTGAATTATTCAAGTAATTTGAAAATAGACAAGAGAGTCCTGGATCACATAAATATGTAATCGAAGACATTCATTCTGAACAAGATTCATGCTCATTTTATGTCCATCATTTTAGAAAGAAAATCTGCCTTACGATGGGAACATCGTCTTTTTTCCCCGCTTCCCATTGTTCATTGTGCATGCCACGGAAGTGAGTGAAAAGCTCGTTGTCTGTTTAATAAAAATTTTTTTGCTTTCCTCTCACCTCTCTGTTATAACTCAGCAGCCCCCGCAAATAATAGGTTACTGCAGGAAGAACACCTCCCTCCCGCCTTCCTACTCACTGCTGTGCCCTACTGCTGTGTCTGCACCTGGAACCAGAAAGATAAGGGCAGAGTTGAACCTGCAATTTCTATGGTGGCATCCATGCACACAACCCCATAGAGCTCATAACTATGTGAGTGATGTATTACATAAGTAAATCGGGATTATTTTCGATGTTTACGTACTGCGCCATTGTGCAAAAAAAAAAAAAAAAAAGAAAAAAAAAAGGGTATGGTCTAATCAGCTGCGTGATGCACCGTTCAAATGCGTACATGCGAGAGTTATGGTTAATAAGTCATAAATTGTGTAATCAACTGACATATTCATTATTTTGGGTGACATGGAACGCGCCTGTCAACAATGTTCGCTGCATTCGGCCATCACGACATACTATATCTTGAATCGCCCATGCGTGACTCCATCATTACTGTAATGTAGGCCTTGACAGTAATCCTATTAGGTAGCTAAAAGAGATGTCTGCATTTTAGT
>NC_090734.1:162749342-162751842 GCF_036898095.1 Palaemon carinicauda
ATGGGGGCCTGGGATTAGGATAACTGAAAGCATGCAAAATGTGGTCAATATGTTACAAGGAGGAACGGAGTATTTCAAGATTTTTGTATGATGCATGAATGATTAAGGTACCAAAAGTTGGTCGAAAAAGTTCGTAATTTTAATGTATCAAGGAAAAGGAGGAGAGAAGGACTAAGATATGGCTGGACAGATATAGCAAAGAAGTATTAGAAACGAAGAGTATTAGTTTCCAAGAAACACTTGCAAAATGAAGAGGGTAGTATGCGTGGGTTGCTGATGAACCTTCTGTCAATACTCTTTATATATGGAGTTCGTGATGTTGTGGGTATTGTCACCTATGATTTAGGAGTTAGTGCAGGAATGTGTCAGTAACCACTGGGCTGTATTTCCAATGGAACTCCCACAGTTAAGGGATACGGATTACTAGTATAAGCTGACAGCGAAAGGAAATAAAAGAAATCAGAACTCGCTATAAAGGCCTTGATTTATCGTCTATATGGCTACGCAGTTTTGGGTTCAAAATATTTCCCCATAGTCCAGTCCCTCATCATAGTCTCGAAAATCATTTCTAAAAATACAATGTTCACATTCTTCTGAAGAGCTATTCTCTCCACCATGCCAACATTTTGCAAGAATGTATCACATTTTCATCTGTTTGACATTTATTGGTACAAACATCTGTCACTCAAAATGTTTAATGAACGAACACCTGTCTTACCAGCATATGTACAACCCGATATAAGTTTATAAAAAGTGAGTCATATTCCAGAACGAAATAATGATTCTATTGCTGCTGCTACTTTGAAGATAAGGTGGCTGACAAAGTGCATCGATACTACAAGCACGTGCCTCAATCTCTCTCTCTCTCTCTCTCTCTCTCTCTCTCTCTCTCTCTCTCTCTGCCTTGATACTACACCGCAAACCTCACATTGCAAAGCCACATGATGAGGGCCATCTAGATGTACATTAAACTTATGCATTTGTATTCTTTGTTATAATTATCTACATACAATATAATTTATTCCTAATCATTTTCATTTTTTTCATTTCAGGATGAAGCTATTTTGTGGTGCTTTCACCTCCCTTATGGTGAGTACAATATCCTCTTCATCTTTAGATCTCACAACGATGATAAGATTAAGGAATGACTAAGTACAACTTATGGGATAGTTTTCATTATACATTCCAATAAGGAATTCAGAGAGAGAGAGAGAGAGAGAGAGAGAGAGAGAGAGAGAGAGAGAGAGAGAGAGAGAGAGAGTGTGTGTGTGTGCGTTACTAACACGTTCGATCTTTTTGTTATTCAATCAATATAACTCGTGCAAAATACATATGGGCGTCGGACCAGGGTCTTTTTCAGATCATTTAGTGGAGGATTCCTCTTCTATCGATCAATTTCCTTTACTTATACGACTCTTAGAACAAGAAATCCTAAAATTAAGCAGGATTCTACGCTCGGTGGCTTTGATTAAACACGGTGTAGTTAGTTTTGTTATAAACAAAACCAATCCCCCTCTCACCCTCGTAGGGGTCACGGTTGAAGGTTGGGTTCTTGAATGTAGCCTACGACAGTTTACTGATTTTCATATCCTATTCTATTTAGTCCTTGCTATATGTGTAATATTTGCATATATTTAATATCATTCTATGTATTGATGGATAAGATAAATACTGCTCTATATTGGCATTATACGTACCATCTTTTAATACACTTCTTATCTTTTGAAGGAATATAGTAACAGTTGTTTATCTATTTATCTATTTTTCAACAATACATAAATAATTTTTTGATAAAATACATTAGCTTTATTGCCAATAATCGTCAACGTCGCCAGAGGAGTCTAGATGAATGACAAATGAGTCAAGTGATTTATCTATAGCAATATCCTTCTTTGCATATGCATGTGGCAAAGTCTCGGCATGGCGTACAACTTTACTCCAATCTTCTTTTGTTAGTCTGCCCAGTGATTTAAGGGGTAGTCGCTTTAAGTTTTTCTTAATAAAACTATTTTTCTCTTTCTGTATACTTTTTCACTTGGCCCCATACATATTCAACAGGGATGTAATGACAATACCTGTAATACGACGGTAAAGGAATCACTTTAGGGCCGTACTGTGCTGCAATATTGTCAGTGACATACTTATTTTCCGTGTTCCGTTTGTGCTTTTTCACCCTTTGTAATATTTCTCATTTATGCAAATGTGCTTTCGGATTCTCCTAATTTCTGTAAAGCCATTCTGTCATGGTAGCTTTTTTATATGATGATGTCGGTGAATTGTCTATCTTGACAGAGCTGTAGGAAGCATATATGTACACATTATATATATATATATATATATATATATATATATATATATATATATATATATATATATATATATATATATATGTATGTATATATATATATATATATATATATATATATATATATATATTTATATATATATATATATATATATATATATATATATATATATATATATATATATATATATATAT
>NC_090734.1:162756842-162779342 GCF_036898095.1 Palaemon carinicauda
TATATATATATATATATATATATATATATATATATATATATATATATATATATATGTGTGTGTGTGTGTGTGTGTCTGTGTGTGTGTGTTTGTATATTTGTTTATATCATTGTAGTCATGGATTTCTATCTAGAATATATTCAAGCATGTTATTAGATATTTGAGCTTTATTTGACTTCGTATGATATTGATAACCTATGTAATTATCTACAGACTCTTCAACTACTGGATTTATTACAACACAAGACTCCTCTACATCAACACCCTCTGCTCCCTTGGTGTCTGTGAAATCATTAGCAAAATCTGCTGTTTCTGAGTCACAGACTGAGCTGGTAGGATTGCTCTCTGATGCTGAGGGGGGTGTAAACAAACGAGATGTCTCTGGATCATCTGGTGAGGCAACTGTAAATTTCATATCATCTGTAACAAGATTCAAGAATAAGGTTATTTACTGGACTAT
This sequence comes from Palaemon carinicauda, assembly GCF_036898095.1. Lineage (NCBI taxonomy): Eukaryota > Metazoa > Arthropoda > Malacostraca > Decapoda > Palaemonidae > Palaemon > Palaemon carinicauda. Next base: position 162,757,303 of record NC_090734.1, read on the forward strand.
CAATTTTGAAAGCTTAACTTTCGCTGATATTCCCACGATTAATGCCGTAACACTTGAGATAAAGTCTATGAGACAGGGAGTCAAAAATGGCAGCAAGGTTTTGTTAAATAGAGATAAAGCAGAAGTAAAAGCTGTCATTAAGTTAACGGCCATATTTATAGGAGACATATCTATTGACATTGATGAAGAAAATAGACTAGCAAAATTGACCAGCTCTAGTTCAAGAACTAAAACAGTAAAAACGGTGATTGAAAATATCCAGACAACTGCTATTTCTATAAAAAATGCACTTGGACAACAAAGCAGCGATAGTAGTAGTGTTTCTGTAGGTTTTGTAACAGAAATCATAAGAATAATCGAATATATAATCACAGATGGTGCAAGTGCAATAACACAAAGCAATCTGTTAACATTAACAGATTATAGCAGACAGTTAGAAGATATAAATGTCGCTGTAAGTACTGGAGGAACATTCAGTCTTAGTGATAGACAAATTATAGAAGATGTAATATCCACAGTAAATTCATTAGTTTAGTCATTGAATCTGTAATAAGAAGAACTGAAGAGAAAATTATAGCACAGGAGAAGTTGCTGTTAAAACGGGATCTTCTATCTGTAACAGATGCTGTGAAAAATAGTATATCTCAAATAATTACAGCTAAAGCAGCAGTTGCTGAAAATGCTACTACAACTACACATAGCATTTCCACAAACATCATTGAGGTTTACAGCTTGCTAGAAACATCTTTCGAAAGTCTTACTAGGGAGCAAGTAGAAATACTCAATTATTTTAACTCCGAGGCTCAAACGATTGTTCAGTTATTTGAAACATCAAATGTAGAGATTATTGGGTTTGAAACCATAAAAAGGTCCAATAGAGAACTTCAGAAAAAAGCCAAAAAATCTTACGATGATTTGTTCTCCAGAAGCTCTGTCACGGCAAAAGCAGAAATTACCAGTGAAGCAAAGCAATATATAATAGAGATAATTGAGGCTGTGAAATATTTCCAGTCATCATCACAAGTTGTAAACCCACAGGAATCCTTGGAGATTATCACAAATGGCATTACTTACCTGTCTTCTCTGGATGTGGAATCACTGTCAGAAAGCACAATATTAGAACTGCAACAATATTCCAGCCAACTGACTGTAGATTTGGATAGAGCTCTTAATAATGGCTTTGGGGTTATAGGCATTGAAAATTTCCTAACACAAGCAGAATCCTCTTTAGATGCAGTAGATGATAAGTTGAATATACTATCTAAATCTGAAGAACAAATCATTAACATTGAAAGATCTGAAACAGCAATTGTGCTGCTATCAACCTTAGAAACAGAAATTTCTGCTCTTGCTACTAAAGCCACAAGTTCAGGTTCTCAGAGTGATACAATCTTAATTGCTGATATTGAAAATGTCATTTCCGAAATAACAGAGATACTTGTTAAAATCTCATCTAAAACATATAAAATAACAGAAGCAAATATCATTGGTATTGAGGAATATATCGAAAGTTTTAAATTACTTGCAAATCAAACTCTATCTTTTACCACAATAACAGGATTCAATGAGTTCGAGTCTTTAGTTCAAATTACAAAAGAGGCTGTGCAAGAGAAAAAAAATAAATTTACCATAAGCTTTGAGGCCAAGAAAAATTTAGACACCTTGGAATATATAGATTCCTTCCTAGCAAGTCTAAAGGCATATCTATCAGTGTTAACAGACTCTGAGGAATCTACATTAATATCAGCAAACCTAATAGTCTCAGAGATTGCCACACATTTAACAAATTGGCTTCCAGGAATTAGTTATGTCCGAAGGGAAAGTGTTGATGAACTGCAAGGATACTTATTTAGTTTAAAGAGTCAAACCACTTCAGGGGATGAAGTGCAAGGGGTCTCTGGATTAATCTCTACAGTGATGAACTTAGAAACACTTACAGGAGATGCCAAAAATGTAACACGTCAGGATGACCAAGGTACCCAAGCGAATATCAACTTAGAAACTGTCTATAATCTGGTCACTGAAGCAACTACATCGTTCCAACAGCTCATAGAGCTAACTAAAGATTTCCAAGGTAGTGAAGTGCCATATCAGGAAGTAGCATACATCGTTAAAAATATAACAACAATTAGCAGGAAGACCAGTGCAATAACTTCACTAGAAGTTGACGAACTTCAGCAGACACTGGCTACTTTCAGTGAGTTTATAACAGGTGGTGAGATTCAAGAAAAAATTTTAGGATTAACAGACAGTTTTAACCAAATTATAGATGCTAAAAAACTCTTACAGAAAAAATTGAAAAAATACGAAGTTGATAAAGTTGAAATTATAAAGGAAATAAGCCAGTTAGTTAATAATACACTGAAGGCATTTGAGTCTAAAATAATTGATATAAGCAATAATGACCTTTCAGAATATGAATTCATAACATCAGATACAATTGATGAATTCTATGCGTTTATTTTAAGGGTAGAAGAACAGCCAAAGTCACTGAGTGGAGAAGATTTGCAATATCTATTGACACTCATACCAAAGGTTCAATATGAATTATCATCTACAAGTGAATACGACATTATCACCGGCTACAGTACAAATTTGACAACAGTTCTGGAAAAAGCAGATAGTATAACGAATTTATTGAACCAAATAGAAAGCGAGGAGGAAGCTCTGCAAAAAGATAAAGAAAATCTCTCCCTCTATTCGGATACTGAATTATTTTTGTCTGAAATTATCGACTCGCTTGGAAGATTAACAGAAATGGATGAGGATCCTGATTCCGATAATACTCAGACCCTATTTGAAGAATTCTCAATAACACTAAGTACGCTATCAGCAAATATTTCCATGTTCACTGACCTTTCAGACTTATTGAAATTATTAGATATTCTATTAGCAGCAGAAGAGAGTAACTTAAAGCCAAAAGGAACTGAGGGAATTTTATCAGAAGCAAAAGATGCATTGACATCAGTTGGAGAACAGCTAGAAGCATTTGCAACACAAAGCCTTATTAAGTTCAGTATTCAGCAATTGAATGCTGTTTCAGATGTAACAGACACATTAGAAAGGGAATTGAAGAACCAAATCGATAGTATAAGTCCTCAAAAACTAGTTGGGAAACCCAATGAAGAAATCGGAAATACAATCAAGTTTATAAATTCCTTAAGAGTAGACTCTATAAGTAACGATGAACTTGAAGATTTGGTCGGTAGGTTTAATCTGATAACATTATCCCTGGGTGAATTGACAGATGAAGAAGGTGCCGGTAATTTGATAGCCTTGAAGAGGTCTTTAGATAATTTTGCAACGAAAGCTGATAGGTACAAAAGACAACAACTTGATCGCGAAACTGTGAAAGAGCAACTTAAGAAAGTTCAAAGCTCAGATGAAGTACTGAGAAATATTAAAAACGAGTTATCAAACAAAATTGATATAATTACTTCAGTGAATGTAATACCAACTGGAAACTCTGAGCCTAAAGAAATACAAGATATCACTTCCCAACTAAATAATATTTTTGAGAATACAGTTCATGAAGCAAATATAGGAGACCTTAATGAAACTCTCATTGCTCTGACAAATTTAAATGTAAATGCGGGCGAGGAAGTTCCAGGAATATTTAACCTACAATCATTATTAGAGCGATCCATTTATGATGTGCAAACAGAGAGCCAATTTCTGAAATCAACAGAATTGGCTAGAAAGTCTATCGATATCTTATCAGCTTCTTCCATATACATAGCTGATATTGAAAGCCAGTTGCAAAACATAGTTGATTATATTCGTGAGGATAACACTGAAAATGAAGGAATAACACCAATTGTTCTTGAGGAAGCTCTGATTCTTCTTGGAAAAACAGGAAATGCGGAGTACAGTAATTCGTTTTTAAAAGACATTGAAGTTCTATCAAATGATCTCAGAGGCCTGAATCTCCAAGTGAAAATTGATATAAAATCAGTTCTTGAAGTTTTGGAGCTGACTAGAGCTGCTCGTTATCAGATATCACAAACGCTAGAAAATCAGAATTATATATCAGAGTATAGACATAGAATTATACTATATGAGAGATTAAGTGGAATTTTATCACAAGTCAATGAAACACTAAATATTTTTGACGCCAATAACATAAATGATGGACCACAATTAGTTAATCAAGATATAGATCTATTCTTCAGTTTAATCCAAGAATTCTACGAAACTACTGAAAAAAGAGACAGAAAAATTGACTTACTTGGATCAGTTTTGGAGAAAGTAAAAAACATAAGCTCGACTGAGCTAAATGGTAAATATATAAATGGGTTAGGAACAGCCAAAACCCAAATATACCAAATAGACTTAAGATTACAAGAAGAATTGGCTACCTCTAAGAAATTGGTTAAGCTTTCTGCTAAGAAAACAACAAAACTCGAAACTCTCAACATTTTCGAACTTATAAACAGCATAGCAAATTCAAAGATATCTTCTGTGGGGATAGCAACAAAGGAAGTAGGTTTTCCTGAAGTCACAGACTTGCAGCAAGCACTTGATAGGATAGATCTGGACTCTGTGTCATTTGAAGATATATCAGATTTGAAGGAAAAGGTAAATGCTTTCGAAAATATAGTTATTCAGGAAGGTAATGGTATAGCTAATTTGAGAGACTTAATATCTACTGTTGTATCCAAAACGGAAAGCACCAAGCAAAGCTCTGCAGTTGTTTTGGCTGTCAGTAAATTGTCAGATTCAAGTGGGTCATTGACCATAACAAATGAAGCTTTCTCTCAACTGGAAAGAGAATTATCAAATGTTACAATTTCAAATGATTCCCAGGATGACAATAAAACAGATATATTATTAGAGATATTAGATGCTGTTGATCTAGAGTTTACTGATTCATTGGAGTCATCTAGCGAAAAATTAAAGGAAATTACAGAAAAGCTTCAATATGTTAAAAATAATATAGAATTTGGTTCAAACGTACTCTTTGAGATAAACTCTAAGATAAAGAAAGCAAAGAAAATGATAGAAAAGGAGCTAACAAGATCAGAATCTAAACTCAACCAATTGAAACAATCAACGACATTGTTAGATATACAGAGTAAGTTCAAGTTTATTTCGGAAAAATCAGAAGAGATTCTTTCAACAAACCAGCAAATAACTACAACAGATGAAGACATTGAGGACTTAATCAGAAAATTCATCTTACTGTTTAAACGATTCAAAACTAGTGCCATTGATGTTACAGATGAAGATCTGACCTTCATAAGCGACAATGCTTCAAAGTTAAATATTCTTTTTGCCAGAAATCTTAACATAAAGGGAATAGCAGAATTGAAACTCCTAAGTGATTCTGTCCTCGAGTCATCATTAAAAGAAATCAAAGCATCTGAGAGAGATACAAAAAGAGATAATAGGATAAATGTTAAAACTAAACAAAAAACTACTGTAGCTGACGTGGAAATACTATTGAAAGAAATTGCACAAAAGACAGGTGTCCCTACATCCACAAGTACAGAAGTCAGCATATTTGAAGTAGAGAAAATATCTAATATTATTAAGTTAATCAAAGATGGAACTGCTAAAGAAAGTGATATAGAAGTTCTACAAGGATATACAAAGAGCTTGAGTTCTCTTAGTGAATCATTCAGTACAGATGTGAACATTAAAGGCTTACAAGACACTCTTGCTGAAGCTAGAAGCCTACAAGGCTATTTAGAAAAGTCTGTAACTGAAGATACCTTTGATAGTAGCTACTCTGAAACTGTTTATAAGCAAAAGGTATTCAAGTCACTTCTGTTGGACACTTCAGATCAACTAGAATCACTAACCCCTGCTGCAGGGGATGGAAATCAAGGAAACTTTTCTCATGAAATATTTAAAGACTTGCAAAAGACTTTACAAAGACTGCAAAAAGGATATTCAGAACAGAATCTACTTTTACTGAGGGATCAACTGCAGACTCTAAAATCAGTGAAAGCCGACATACCAGAAAATACAACAATAGTAGGACTCCAAGAATTGTATCGGAAAACACAGTCTGTTATCGTTTCTACAGAGTCTAGTATTTCTAGCTCAGATATGATTAACCTTGCTTTAGAAGAAGTTTCCAATTCAAAGGAGGCTGTTGACTTGATCTCGAAAATCGAAAAAACCACCAAGGAGCTAAAAAGAAAGTCCGATTCTGTCTCTTCAGGAGCCTCTAAAAATATCACAGAACTTGATGAAATACAAAATTTCTTCTCAGGAAGAACTGTGTATGCTTCAAAAGAAATTGCTACTCTAAGAGAATATCTTGCATTGTTGAACAGATATGATAAGGAAATAACCAATGAAAAACTTGAGGGATTAGATGCTATTGTATTTGAAACGGAAAAACAAAAACTGCGTCTGAAGGAAAAGATAAATAAGAATGCACAAAGCTATCGATCAGAAAAACAAACTGTTTACATTAGGTCAGCTAGCAGTCAGATCAAACAAGCATATAACCAACTGAGTGGTTTTAGAGCACCTGACCTAAGTGCAGAAGTAGAAGAAATTGAAGAAGTGACAAGATTTAGCATCTTCCTACAGTCAATTGACATTCAGTCACTCTCTGCTGTTGAAATTTCACAAATTAGTGAAAAAGTCAGTAGTTTCTTCAGCACAATATCAGAGAGCAGTGTTAAAAACATCGCATATGTCGATATTATAACTGAAAAACTAACGCAGCTCAATTATGTTGCAGAAACTCAACTAAAAACCAAAGAAGCCTATATCAGTGATCAGAAAATATCATCATCTCTTAAAAATTCTCGAACTGCAATTGAAGAGAAATCTTCCCAGCTTTATTCTCTTAAGCAAGCTGCTTCATCGCAGACATTTACTTCATATGAAGAAAACACGGCCATTACAAAACTGTATTACTTTTTGTTACCATACACATATGATTTCAGGCTTATTAATGATGACTTCAATATAAATCTAAGGGAATTTGATTTATCAAGTGTTTCAAGCGACAATATTTCCAGAGGAATAGGTATCAAATATCTTGAAGAAGTTAGCAGTTTAACAGAAAAGTTATTGGCTGTAGAGAAACAATCATCTGAGAGAGCTGCAAACCTTAATTCAGTTGCTATAGCAAAAGACTTGCAAAGCTCTTTCTCATTGTTAGCCAAAACTCTTGATCAATTTACATTCAATTTTGAATCTGGAGAAAATTTAGACGATGCATCTGACACGGGAATCCCAGGAGAATCCCCTTCAGACGAACTTTCTGAAGAGGCAGACCAATTTGAATCATTTAAGGTTATTATCAATTATATCAAGGATATATCCACCGGCTCAAAGGATTTCAAAAGTCAAGAATCTTCTGCAATCTCTGAACGAATAAGAAATCTCATTTCCACAGATATCTACAAACTTTTCTCGAGGTATGGTGTTTCTTACATAAGACAGATTTTGGTAATCCTAAAACGTGTAACAGTTCAAGTAGCTTCATCTGTAGATAGAGCAGAGTCAGATGTTAAGGTTCAAAAGAGTTTTACCAAAATTGAAGATACATTGGAAATATTGAGTTTTATAAAACAAATCATCCTAAAAATTACAAAAACAAAACAAGGCTCTAGTAACGTGCATTCTATAATAGTCTCAATAAAGGAAATTCTTCAGAGGATTACAAATGTTCACTTCATATCTAATGAAGATGTCAGTAATCTCAGAGCATATGCATATCAGCTAAGTGTTGAAAGTACCTCAACTGATTCAATAGAATTGGATGAACAGGACTTTGAGGAACTTCTCTCCTCTACATATGACTCCGTTGAATCTTCTTACTCCTCACAATCATCGTTTGTGACAGCATCAAAAATAACCTCCTCGTCATCACAAATAACGGCCGAAGAATCTTCTGGCTTTACTTCCTTCTCCTCTAAATCTAAGTCTGTGACATACGGTATTGAAGAATTGACTGTTATAAATGATATTCGCCAAGCTTCTCAACAAACATATATACAAAAGCAATTTACCAATCTTTTTTCATTTGCCACGGAGTCTTTAAGTGGATTAGAGAATTTAGTTGAGAGTAGTTCTTCAAATACAACAGATGGTTCAGATGAGACTGGAGAAAATGAATTAAGTACACTCCTTTCACAGATAGCTGTAACCCTGAGTGTTTTGAACTCCAATGTTGATAGCCTTGATTTTGGTTCTTTAACAGAATTTTCTTCTGCTATCAATGAAATTAGATCATTTGTAGACTCTACCTACTCCATTACCCAGAAACAATTAAGTGACAGTCTTAACCTAATCTCATTAGCAAATAATACATTGAGCTCGCAAATTCAATCATCTGAAAAATATTCCATAGAGAGCCAAAGATTCTTGAATATTCAACAATCATCCTCTTTAGTAACCGAGTTCACCGAAATTGTCAGTAGAATAGAATCAGAATCTGCAAACACCTCTATTGCTGGTGATATAAACGGAAGTAATTTCACAGAAACATATGAAATCCTTCTCAAATATTCGAAATCAATAACCCTTTTCTTAACAGAGTATAGCTTGAAAAGGTCTAGTATTACTGAAAAAGCTATTAAGACCTTCACAGAAAGTGTTAAATTCTTCAGTAGTTTCCAAAATTTCAGTGGCATTAGCATACCTGACATTAAGATATGGCAGAGCTTCTTAAAGGAAACTAAATCAACAACGAGAAGGGCATCCAGTTACTCAGCAAGTAAAGGGTCTATTTTGAGATCAAAAACACAAAAAGATTTGTTGCTGAACAATCGAGCTAAGAAAGCTGTTAATGATTATCTGACCATATTGAGAAATTTATCAACTTCGCTTGATGGAACAACAGAATCTACTTCCCCTTCAAAAAATCAGTTGGTGAGAATTTTATCAGAATCTCTACAAATCTCAAAGCATTTTGAGGTTGGTAGGATTGAGTCATATCAAGTAATTCAGTATGAGAAATATATACGGGAACTTTCCCCATTAATAGTCCTTCTCCGTGGAACAAAAATTTTGACAGAGATAACAACTTTGGAGACGAGTTTGACACTGAGCCAGAAAACCATTGAAGCATCTCTGATAGATATTGAAAGAGAAGCAATAGAAGATGAATCCGATACTCAGTTAGACAATGTTTATCAGATATATACTCAGATTTCTTCATTCATTGGAAATCAAATTAGCATCATAAGTGAAAATAACAATAGTTTTGGAAATACCACTGACTCGCAGTATTCTAGTATTGAAGGAAACATCACTTCTCTACTAAATATATTCAGAGAATCGGACAATATCTTCACAGTTGATACTCAACAGATATACACCATATTCAGTTCCTTAGTATTTTCACTACAGACAATATCTCGTACAGAGCTGATTGTGCAATTCCAGGAACTTCTTCTAGAAGTTAAAAAGCGGGAAGAGTTTGTAAAAGTAGAACGAGAGTCCATTGTGTTTGACAGAACTGTTTCATCTGTTTCCAGGTTAGCTTCTGTGATACCTAATACTTTCAGTATAAGTGGCCAACAATATGATAACTTGGTTTATTTAGATGATATTGAACGAATTCAAGGGGAACTACATATATTCCGAAGGCAAATATATTCAATAACAAGAAGTGATATTAGGATAATTTCCAGACTACAATTCACACTAAAATCAATCATTGAAACGTATGGCTTTAACATCGCCTACCTCTCCAGCATTACTGAGACACTATCCCAAATTAAAACTGCAGCTGAAAAATATAAAACACAATCATTAATTCAATCCAACTTCAAAGAATCTGTCACCATATACTCAACAACTTCTGAAGATATCACCAATGTAGAAAATTCCATTAAAAGAATAATTTCATCAGGTGAAACATCATTAGAGACAGGAGTTGATCCTGATGATGCCATAGAGGGTGCATTTTATTACCTTATCAATAATACACTTGATTATACACAGCTTCCAAGAGATTTAGGAAGTGTTATTGGTAATTTCAGTTTTGGGACCTCACAGACTTCAGGTAAGGTGAACTACATTTACCTGACGAATATTCTTCGTATTTTGAAGCGGCTTACCGAACTTAACAATCAGGCTACTGAGTCTTTGCGATACATAGAACGTGCTTCTCATGTTACCGAAATCAATGGACTAATTACCACTATAATTGAGAAATTAAAGGAATTCATTGGGAGCACTTCATATAGCAGTAATATTACAGAAGGTTCTGGGTATGATACTTCTACACAATCTAGCAGTATCAATGTAAGTGAAAGTACTGTAGATGAAAATGAAGGTGCATATGAAGATAATGGTGAGGATTCACCAATGACAATTGATGATGTAGTACAAAACACTTTGAGCATTGCTGATGAGTTCTTTGCTAATGGATTAGTACTTGAAGAGTCTAATTTAGAAGACTTAAACTACTATAGCACAATTATATCTTCTCTCCCAATTACTGTTGGGCAGAATATTAAAGATCTACCAGATGTCATAAATCATCTTTCTCAAACTTCTTTCTACCTGATCCAAGCCATCCATGCATTTGAATCGGCATATCAAGTTTCCGAATCCTATAGCTTACTGAAAGATGTATTTGAAATTAACACCCTTATCAAACAAGCTTTAGAAAATTCATCCAGCAGTTTAGGAACTGCTCAAATAAATGGTCTCATTAAATCTATTGAGGAGTATTATGAAGTGTTTACCAAAGGTTTTGCTTTTATAACGAAATTGGACGTCAATGCATGCTTTGGGTTAGTGTATGAGCTAAATTCATTAGGTGGTATTACAGGAGATACGGAAATCAACTCTCAATCCTTATTATATCTAGTAGAACAGAGTGAAAACACTTTGTTAGAAGCTAAAGCTTTCCTTTCTGCTCATTACCATTATTATCAACAAGCCTTATTTACAGAGGTGATTGACGATGTTGATAATACAGTGGAGGCTATAAAGAATTTGGAATTAAGCTCCTCTTCACAACTAACATATATTCTTTTTGAAATTGATAGTTTATTGTCAAACATTATTGACAAGCTATACAATCCCAATCCCACTGCTGAAAGTTCATCGTCTCCATCCTCTGATAACAATACTGAACCTGTTGTATTTAGTGAGACCATTGCTGTTTTAAAAGCTGCAGAAAGTAATCTGAATGGCCTTCAGCTTAGCACACTTTATAGATTAGCTGCCATTCTATCTGACCTAGATTTTTCGAATGAAGATGAAACTTTCTTGAACAACTTCTCTTTGTTTATTGTGAAAATAAAGGGAATGTTATCCTTCACAGCTAATATAATTGGAGATTATGGCAAAAGCAGTACACAAGTGCTCCTGTTGCAGGAGCTTTCTACTATACTCAACGATACTTCTGTGAAAGCAAAGAAATGGATATATAAAGAATGTGAAACTGATTGTTCCAAGGTTGACCTTATAACTAATTCCCCTCTGGTTACCTCTACTTCAGCAAATAATGTTTACCCTACGACTATTTCACCAAACAGCAGCATAACTGTTTTGGACTCTGAATCTGTCCAAAAGTCATTCGAGCAAGCATCAGACATTCTTATATACTGGAGTTTTGACAGTTCATCGATAGATTTCAAATCAGTAAGCCAGTTCAAAGCTTACATGAAAAGCCTAGAAGACACTTGCCAACTGGTTAAAGGTCTACACTTATGGGATCATATACTTATTTCATCAAATGTAACACTATTATCATTGCTTCAAGATGTCTATCTAAAGCAGAAAATCGAAAGAGCTGCAACTGAGGAGGCTCTTCTGAGATATGAAAATGCTTTGGAAGTATTAAGAGCCACCTCTGAAATCTCATCTGAAGTTCCAGAAAATAATACAGAACCCACCACCACTCAGACTTCAGATATTTCGAGTATGAGTACAAACGAGTTCTCTGAAGATGCCGTTGAAACTGCTGAAATTGAAATACCAATCTCAAGTCGTATAAATACTCTAATAACCCTTTCAAATCTTATTATTGGAAGAGCGATTGATGCTGATTATAATATAAGAAGATATGAAATTGAAGCCCTGAATTCTTATCAGTCTAATTTTAATGAACTTGTGAAGGCAGGGGGTGTCTTGAGTGAATATAATATTGATTACCTATTAAATAATGCCCTCCAGGCTGAGAACCAGACTGAAAAGTCAGTAGAAACACTATACCAGTTTTCAGTCCAATCATCTAAGTCAAGAGCACATGAGCTTGGTCAAAGTTTCTTCCAGCAAACAAAGCTACTGGTCTTGTTCTCAATATCCATTATAAGTGACTTGAAGAACATATCTAGCGTAAACGGTTCAACAACTTCTCTTAATGCTAGTGTGTCATCCGAGCAATCAACTATCTCAAGCCTTGAAGACTGTGGGAATTTGCTTTGCAAATCTGAAAGGTTAAGGGATTCTCTTCTTTTATTGTCGGGTGAAGATGGAAGCACTACAGCATATCCCACCACACTAGGAGGGTACGAAACTTCGATCACTTATGAAACCACGAATGGAGTAGATGGTAATAATATCACTTTCATGGATTCATACATTCATGAACAATTTATTTACGGTGAAACAAGGTCATTGGTATACGCATTTACGAGGGCCCTTCTTAAGCTAGGAGATGAAGATCCTGGTGTTTATGATGAAGTACTCGATACGTTAGAGGAATCTGTGGGACTGCTTGATGACCAATTGAATAAAATCGAATCTCAGGCTGTCACTACGAGTGTTGATATTTCATCCTACGTTTACATCTCTTTTTAAAACTTTTATTCTGAAAATGAAATAGGCTAATTTTTGCCAAAATGTCTTGCTTGATTTTTTTCTTAAAATCAGGAAAAAATTATTTGTGTGCGATAATAAATTTTATTAAACATTATTAATTCTCTTTTTGTCTTTTAAATTAGAAATCTTAAAGATGTTTTTTTCCAGCAGTATTTGTTTTCCCACTTCTGTACTGCTTATCTTTGTTATACTAAACTGTTCTTTGCTTCTTTTAATTGGCTACAGTATGTCTCAACATTATAAGGACATGAATATTGTCTTGATTATTAAAACTGATTTGAAATCCTCTAGTGTAGGCAGGTCAAGCAGTATTCCATGTAAATCGAAAATTGTCTAAATAATTGGTAAATGGCCCTTGCATCACAAAATTGTATATCTCAAAGTATATCAATGCCACTGACAGAAAATATAGAAGGAACAGAAACCCACAAAAGTAAATGTAAAACTCTGCTGTAATATGAAAAACTTTAGCAGAGAGAGACATCCGGAAATGGAATGAATTGAAATAAAGTAAATAATGAAGTTTGACGCTGTTATTTTAATATCCTGACAAGTAAATAGGCTAAACAAAATATATTCCGTGATATCTTCAACAGAAACGTGAATGCAGATGGACAAAGTGAAAAGAATCTGTTTAAATCAATCAGGAAGGTCCATATTCTTCCATACTGAATAAATATGATATATATAAAATACTCCAGAAACTTACATTAGGCTTTGTATTGAAAAAAAAACATCTATAAACAAAGCGACAGAGAGAGAGAGAGAGAGAGAGAGAGAGAGAGAGAGAGAGAGAGAGAGAGCGAGAGAGAGAGAGAGAGAGAGATTCCTTTGGTTTCGAATTACCTTTTAAGTTCTTAGCTAAAAATCAGTTTATTTTCCAATCAAAAATTTTTAAATCTGTATGTTTGACCTAGGAATAACGTTTTCAATAGCTTGGATATATATAGATATGCATACATACACCTGTATATATATATATATATATATATATATATGTATATATATATATATATATATATATATATATATATATATATATATATATATATATATATATATATATATATATATATATATATATATATATATATATATATATATATATGTATACATATATATATATATATATATATATATATATATATATATATATATATATATATATATATATGTATATATATATATATATATATATATATATATATATATATATATATATATATATATATATATATATATATGTATGTATGTATATATATACGTGTGTGTATATATATGTAATTGTATGTGTTTTTCTCTTAGGAGTAATTTACGTATATAAATACAAGTATAGAAAATAAACAAAAACACACGTATACATACACAAAGTTACGCAGACACACACACACACACACACACACACATATATATATATATATATATATATATATATATATATATATATATATATATATATATATATATATATATATATTTTTTTTTTGGGCTCAAGCCATGTCGTCCTGATGGAAGTTCCTATTGGGTAGCTTCCTAGGGTATATTACAACTACGGCGATATTCCCAGAGAATTTACCTTAAGGTACCAGAATTCTAACTCCTGGAGCGAATATCCCTCGAGAAAGGGATATCGCGACATATCAGAGGACGTATTCTTGACACGCCACATGGCAATCTGCACCCCGAACAGAGATTACGTATCGCAGGGGTCAACTGGCAAGAAATGAAATCGGGAAAGAAAAAGGGGGAGCCGCTCCCAAGGCTCCCTATCTCCCGTTTCGTAAGCGTGCCTGGCGCCAATCATGGCGGCATCTGTATTCCTTTTTGCGTAGCTTAACAACTCGGTGTTTTTTCCTGTGTTTCTCGGAAATCTTGGATTTATTCTCCTTTTCATGGCTTCTCCAACTTCTTCGGCCTCTGATAAGTTGAGTACCATTTCTTTTATGTATAAATGTAGGCTCTTGGTAAATTTTTAAGTGATTAATAGGATTAATCTTTGTTACAAGAGCCGTAGCCTACCGGAGGCGTCATGGACGCTGTCGCTCGCTAGGTATAAGTTTAGTTAGCCAGAGCGACATTCCCGGTTGTTTTGCTTTAATAAATTTCAGCTATTTAGAGTTACATAGGATTTCCTTTCGGGCTTTAGTATTATTTTGGCGAAGTATTCGCCAACTCTGGCCTACGCTAGGCCATGTAGCCTAGTCGTTTGGTCCTAGTACTTTCTGCATGTTTTGGTTTTCCAAGTGTATTAAAACTTTATTGAAGCTTTAGGCTGTTTTTTATACATTTAAGATTATGTTGAATATTTCCAAGATAGTATACGAGTGAGTTTCGGTGATTAAGGTAATCGATTCTCTTGGTGCCTAGGCTAAGTTGCTTATGGAGCCTTAGCATACTTTCTCATACTCCCCGGTTGCTTTCTTTTCTTCGGAGAAGGTATGCAATCCCTTTCCCTCTGTTTAAGCCTTGGGCTTATCCCTAAGTGGTTTATCTGAATTAACTTTCGATAAAACTATACTGGGGTGTTACTGTATCTTCCTGTTCCAGTAAGTCTGGTTTCAAAGAGGGACAGAACAACAGAGTTTTTAGTCTGAGTCTGTGTTTGTCTGGCTTGGGGTAGAGTCTCTCTCGCTGACCTAACAGAGACATAGGAGGCTTAGCCTCCTTAGGTCACTACCGAAGGTTTCTGTACGAGATGATTCCTTCTTTTGTGATCTACCAGACTAGTCCTCGTTGCTGTTCTCGGGGGAGGATAAGATTTTTTCCCTGGGAGTAGCAACACCTTCCTTGCTTTGGTTCTCTGGGAGCTGGCAAGTATTGCTGGCCTCCCTCCTTGGATATCCCTTAGGCTAAGATGAGTTTCTTGGCTGCGGGTGATCCGTCACTATAGCAAGGTTGGTAGGACCCTCTTTTGTCCCTTCCCCCTCTATCTCTGTAATGGCCTAGCCATTACAGTACTGTACGTCATTCTACATCTGGACCTAGAATAGGTTAGGATGTGGAATTGACTCAGTCCCTTGCCGGCCGGCAGAGCTGCCGGCCGGCAAAGGTCTTCTGCTTTGAGTGCTGCCCGGACCTCCCTTGGTCCCTCATCCATGCCTGCCTGTAGAGCCAGACGGCATTGGTCAGGAAGCCTGAATTAGATTCTCCCCTTCCTTATATGCACTCTTTCGGATTGCCGGGCTTGGAGGTAGTGTACTCTCTTATCCCAGCATCCATTCTGTTATTCTTCTAGTGCTGTACCCGACCCGGCTGCCGGCCTATGAGGCCGGCAGCCGGGCAGTCGTAGTCCTCTGGTTCTTTTGCTGCCGGCTGGCATCGGTCGTGTACCTTTGCCGGCCGGCTAATGTCAGCCCTTGTCTGCCAGTCGCCAAGAGTGTGGCCGGCAGCCGGGTACTACCTTGTGTAGTTGCCGGCCGGCAGTCATTGCCGGCCGACATTGGCTGTTGCCGGCCGGCAGTTACTGCCGGCTGGCACATGCATTTGAACCAGCGTTCTGCCGCCTTATAGCTGTTAAGTAGTATACTTTAAAGCTAGTTTTGGTGTGTGCCGGCCGGCACATAACCTCCTATACTGTACCAGTATTCTTCAGTATAACAGATACTGTAAGAAGAAATCTATAGTATAGGTTTTGGTACAGTACTGTGTGCTCTAACACTTTTGTGTTTTCTTCCACAGCCCTTTGCTGTTGCCCTACAGATAAGAAAGTGAGTTCTTTCTTGTCTATTATCCAGGATTTTGAAATCATTGCTTAGGTGTGAGTTCCACCTGTTTCCTCTGGAAACTTTGCATTGGTTATTCTAGAAGAGATTAACCATTCGATTTTATTATCTGGAAGGCAGCAGCAATTGGTTGTGAGGGAAACACAAGTGTGTGTCTTTCCTTTCTGAATTGTTATGCTATACTATGCATATCCAGTGATACATAGTTCACTTGATACTCATGGAAATTTCTTCTCTTTACAGGAGGACCCTCCGAAGTGCGGAAGTGTTTTCTGCAACGTCCGTAGCAAGAACCTCTGCGGACATGAGTTTTGTAGGAGACACGCAGCATGCGCTGTCTCCAAGGGTGATCTTCGGTATTGGGACCCTCAGGTATATACTGTGGCACTAACCTGATTACTGAGACCTTTAATTCCCCTAGGACGGCGGAATCAAGGGATATAGCAAGGGAGAAGCTTCGTACCTGGGTAAGGGACTTCCAGAAGAGCACCTCTGGACCTTATCTTCCAAGTGAGAAGATGAGGGCGTATCTTTTCCCTAAGGCATCAGCTGATGCAGTGATTCCCCAGCCTCAAGAGGAGATCCCCCAAGTTCAGATCCAGGTGGATGCTGAAGTCGTGGTCGCTATGCAAGACATCCAGTTAGATGACAGGATGTCTGACGTGGACGAGTGTCTGGAGGAAGACCTCCTGGCAGAAGCCCAGGATGAAGTTCAAGCCCCAGACGTTGTAGAGGAAGAGGTCGACGAGGTGTCGGCTACTCCGGTTCAGATCCCGGAGCCTATTCCCTGAACATCGGCCGGTCTCCCAGTAGAGCTGGGACAGGCCCTCTCCTCCATTGTTGGAATGATCCAACAAATGCAGAAGGAGAATCGGGAGAAGGCGGCTGCAATGGAACTGCGAATGCAGAGCCTTGCAGAATCACATGGGCCCCGGAAAAGGCTCAATGTGAAAGACCTTCCCGTGTGCTCAGATGCTAACCCATGGAGGTATGCTGAGCACATGCCGATGACGACTGGAAAGATCGTCATCTCGGATAAGCTGGGCTCAGTTCCCCTAGAGGAGGTGGAATTCTGGCCCAGCAAGGCATCATATCCGGACTGTTATGTCCGGCTGAGGAAGGAACCAGCTTCAAAGGAGGAGACAGAGCCGAAGGAGGTCATAGTGATGGACCATGCTAAGGCTCAAGCTATGCTTTCATCTTCGTTGAAAGAGAGGGGCTTCTCTAACTCAAAGGTAGCTGCATTGAGCAAGAAGCTCCCTTCCTTTGTGTCCTCTCCTGCTAGAGCCTTCCCCTTTTTACAGAAAGGGTTTGCGGCTGTACTAAAAGCAGTCGAGGCCGGCAAGCCTTGCCCCTCCCTGGAGGAGTGTAAACCCTTGTCGCTGGCCCTGCCTATGGACCACAAAGACTGGAAGGACGTCCATCTTACGTTCTCAGTTGGGAAGTTGGAGGCTGAAATTACCGGACGTCAGTTCGGCGAGGACCTCCCTAAGCTGTCTGACTTTCTCTTGCGGAGAGAGTTCGAGACAAAAGAAAGACTGGCTGCCTCAATGTCTCTTCAGACTACTCTATAGACGATGGCAAGTGACCCCAAGGTCCATGAAATGTTCATGGTGGTGGCCAAGACTCATCTGGCCACAGTGACGAAGGACCTTTATGGCTTCGTCAAGGCGAGGAGAGCTTGTAGGGAGTTCGTGTTCACCTCGGCTACGGTGAGGCACGAGCCAAGGAAACTAATCTCCTCCAACATTTGAGGCAAAGACCTTTTCCCTACTGATTTGGTCAAAGAAGTTGTTGATAAGGCCGCCTTGGAGAATAGAAACCTTCTCCAGAAGTGGGGCCTGGCTATCAAAAGAAAGTCTTCCCCGGATGAGGGTCCTAAACCAAAGAGGAAGACTATGAGGACTAGGCTACCGTCTCGGCCAGCCAAGCCTTTTAGACAGCAACAGCAACTGCAATTGCCATTGCCTCCAGTGCCCCAGATCGTGGCACAAACCCCGACCACATTCCAGTGGGTACCCCAGGCCGTGTCGACTCAGTCCACGGCATTCACCCCAGCGTTCGAAGGGCAGTCTACTTCCTTTCGAGAAAAGCCTAGAGGAGCAGCCAGAGGCTTGTCTAGGCGCACCTCAAGGGGAAGGGGATTCAGGGGTGGTCGTGGTCAGGGAGGCAAGACCTCAGGACGGCAGTCCAAGTGAGATGATACTGGTAGGAGGGAGACTTCTGAAATTTCGGGATCGGTGGACCTTCGATCCCTGGGCCCACAGCCTACTCAAGAATGGACTGGGCTGGAGCTGGTACAGCACTCCACCCCCGTGCCTTCGGTTTTTCCAACACTCCACCCCCGTTCTGGAGGAGTACGTTCAAGAACTGTTGAAGAAAAATGTGATCCGAAAGGTGAAGTCCATCAAATTCCAAGGGAGGCTGT
This sequence comes from Palaemon carinicauda, assembly GCF_036898095.1. Classification (NCBI taxonomy): domain Eukaryota; kingdom Metazoa; phylum Arthropoda; class Malacostraca; order Decapoda; family Palaemonidae; genus Palaemon; species Palaemon carinicauda. The sequence goes on from NC_090734.1 coordinate 162,776,206, forward strand.
TTTGTGTTCCCAAGAAAGACTCGGAAAAGCTCAGAGTCATTCTGGACTTGTCGCCACTCAACAAGTTCATAGTGAATTGCAAATTCAAAATGCTAACACTGCAACACATAAGGACCTTACTGCCCAAGAGGGCATACTCCGTCTCTATAGACTTGTCAGACGCCTATTGGCACATTCCAATCAATCGTCGACTCTCCCCCTGTTCATGCTACAACGAAGACTATACGCCTTCAGAGCCATGCCATTCGGGCTAAACATAGCCACAAGGATTTTTACGAAGCTTGCGAGCGTAGCTCTAAAACAATTACGCCTAAAGGGAATTCAGGTAGTAGCCTACCTGGACGACTGGTTGGTGTGGGCAGCATCCGAGACAGAATGCTTGCAAGCTTCCAGTCAAGTGATCCAGTTCCTAGAGTACCTAGGCTTCAAGATCAACAGAAAAAAGTCTCGACTTTCTCCATCTCAAAAGTTCCAGTGGCTGGGAATCCACTGGGACCTTTTGTCACACCGTTTCTCCATCCCGGCGAAGAAAAGGAAGGAGATAGCGGGTTCTGTCAAGAGACTTCTAGATTCCGAAAGGATATCAAGACGCGAACAGGAGAGGGTACTGGGCTCTCTCCAGTTTGCTTCGGTGACAGACCCAGTGCTAAGAGCACAGCTAAAGGATGCAACCGGAGTTTGGAGAAGTTATGCATCAAATGCGCGAAGAGATCTGAGAAGACCAGTTCCGCTTCGGCTACGTACTCTTCTCAGGCCTTGGTCCCAAGCCAGACATCTAAAGAAGTCGGTTCTTCTTCAGTCACCTCCCCCGTCGGTGACGATTCACTCAGACGCCTCGAAGGAGGGATGGGGAGGTCACTCTCATCGGAAAAAAGTCCAGGGGACTTGGTCCAAGCTATTCAAGACCTTTCACATAAACTTTCTAGAAGCTATGGCAGTGCTCCTTACCTTAAAGAAAGTCTCCCCGCGTCACTCGATCCACATAAGGTTGGTGATGGACAGCGAGGTAGTTGTGAGATGCTTGAATCGACAAGCATCGAGGTCACCACCTCTCAACCAGGTGATGTTGGCCATCTTCCGATTGGCGGAAAAGAAGAAGTGGTACCTGTCGGCAGTTCACCTTCAAGGAGTCCGCAATGTGACAGCGGACGCTCTATCCAGGTTCACACCGATAGAGTCGGAATGGTCCTTAGACGCAGGATCATTCTCCTTCATTCTGAATCAAGTTCCAGAACTGCAGATAGACCTCTTTGCGACGAAAGACAACAAGAAGTTGCCCATGTACGTGTTCCCGTACGAGGACCCCTTAGCGGAAGCAGTGGACGCGATGTCCCTTGACTGGAACAGATGGTCCAGGATTTATCTGTTCCCTCCTCACAACCTTCTGTTGAGGGTCCTCAACAAACTGAGATCCTTCAAGGGGGTAGCGGCAATAGTGGCCCACAAGTGGCCGAACAGCGTGTGGTTCCCCCTGGCATTGGAACTACAGCTGAAGTTTGTACCGCTACCAGATCCAGTTCTGACCCAGCAAGTCCAGAAGTCGACTGTCTGCGCTTCATTACAGACAACCCGGACCCTGCAGCTCATGATTTTCTCCCCCTTGTGGTGAAAAAGCGTTTCGGGATTTCGAAAGCCAGCATAGACTTCCTAGAGGAATATAAGTGCAAATCTACTAGAAGGCAATATGAGTCATCTTGGAGAAAATGGGTGGCCTTTGTCAAGGCGAAGAATCCGCAGGAGATCTCGACAGACTTCTGCTTATCTTTCTTCATCCACCTCCATGGTCAAGGATTGGCAGCTAACACGATTTCAGCGTGTAAGTCTGCTTTGACAAGACCCATTCTATATGCCTTACAGGTCGACCTAGGTAACAAGATCTTTGATAAAGTCCCGAAAGCCTGCGCTAGGCTCAGACCTTCAGCACCTCCAAAGCCCATTTCATGGTGTTTAGACAAAGTTCTTCATTTCGCTTCTCTGTTGAGCAATGAAGAGTGTGCGTTAAAGGATTTGACGCAAAAAGTTATTTTCCTATTTGCACTCGCGTCCGGGGCCAGGGTTAGTGAGATTGTAGCCCTCTCGAGAGAGGCAGGTCGTGTTCAGTTCCTGGATGGGGGAGAACTGAACCTGTTTCCGGATCCTATGTTTCTCGCCAAGAATGAGTTACCCACCAACAGGTGGGGTCCCTGGAGAATCTGCCCTCTGAAAGAAGATGCATCTCTATGTCCAGTAGAATGCTTAAAGGTCGATCTTCATAGAACTTCAGACTTCAAGGGTGGTCAACTATTCAGAGGAGAAACATAAGGCTCAAATTTATCTCTGAATCAACTCAGAGCGAAAATCACATATTTTATTCGCAGAGCGGATCCTGACAGTACACCCGCAGGTCACGATCCGAGGAAAGTTGCCTTATCCTTAAATTTCTTTAATTGTATGGATTTTGAACATCTCCGTTCATACACTGGCTGAAAGTCTTCCAGAGTGTTCTTTCGCCACTATGCGAAGCAAGTAGAGGAACTAAAGAGATCTGCGGTAGCAGTGGGTCGCGTCGTTAACCCTACTGTTTAACTCCGCGTGGAACAGTGGTTTTAATTGGGACGATTAATTCCAGGGTGAGTGTGTAGTTACATACTGTACTACAAACTAAGTGAGGGCACTGAGTTGCCCATGTAGACTGTTCCATTTCTAAAGGTGAACCTAGCATAAGTGCAGACATGTGTGCCGAGGGTTTCTAACGCTAATGTCATTGATTTGTAATACAGACTTTTATGACTTTGATACCTCGGTATCTTAAAAGTGGCATTTAATGTTTTTTCTTTCAGACAAACAAGTTCTGTTTACTATCATACTTATGCTTAAAGTTTTGGGTTATCCTCTTCTTATATATATATATATATATATATATATATATATATATATATATATATATATATATATATATAAATATAATTGTGGTTAACCTGTCTATTTATTGCCTGTCAATAAACTAGTTCTTGAGAACCTTGCGTTTCCTTCACCTGTGTCAATTTATTGGTATAATTGAGCATTCATTCTATGTACCTTATCTGGGATAATTCTAATAGAATTGTTCCTTTATGCAAGCTATGTTGCATTGGTTTTTCCTCCTATGGGGATATAAA
>NC_090734.1:162789342-162794342 GCF_036898095.1 Palaemon carinicauda
GTTTTCTTGCACATCCCTTTGCTGTTGCCCTCAGATAGGAAGCTGAGTTCTTCCCTGTCTATTATCCAGGATTTTAAAATCATTGCTTAGGTGTGAGCTCCACCTGTTTCCTCTGGAAACCTTGCATTGGTTACTCTAGAAGAGATAAACCATTTTTGAATTTTATTATCTGGAAGGCTGCAACAATGGGTTGTGAGGGAAACACAAGTGTGTGTCTTTCCTTTCTGAATTGTTATGCTATACTATGCATATCCAGTGATACATAATTCACTTGATACTCATGGAAATTTCTTCTCTTTACAGAAGGACACTCCGAAGTGGGGAAGTGCTTTCTGCAATGTCAGCAGCAAGAACCTCTGCGGACATGAGTTTTGTAGGAGACACGCAGCATACGCTGTCTCCAAGGATGATCTCCGGTATTGGGACCCTCAGGTATGTACTGTGTGCACTAACCTGATTAATGAGACATTCAAATAGCTAGGAAGAAGCTTCGTACCTGGGTAAGGGGCTTCCAAAAGAATACTTCTGGCCCTTATCTTCCAAGTGAGAAGATGAGGGCGTATCCTTTCCCTAAGGCATCAGCTGATGCAGTGATTCCCCAGCCTCAAGAGGAGATCCCCAAAGTTCAGATCCAGGTGGATGCTGAAGTCGCGGTCGCGATGCAAGACATTCAGCTAAATGACAGGATGTCTGATGTGGACGGGTGTCAGGAGGAAGACCTCCTGGCAGAAGCCCAGGATGAAGTTCAAGCCCCTCTACATCGGCCGGTCTCCCAGTAGAGCTGGGACAGGCCCTCTCTTCTATTGTTGGAATGATCCAACAAATACAGAAGGAGAATCAGGAGAAGGCGGCTGCAATGGAACTGCGAATGCAGTGCCTTGCAGAATCACATGGGCCCCAGAAAAAGCTCAATGTGAAAGACCTTCCCTTGTGCTCAGATGCTAACCCATGGAGGTATGCTGAGCACATGCCGATGACGACTGGAAAGATCGTCATCTCGGATAAGCTGGGCTCAGTTCCCCTGGAGGGTGGAATTCTGGCCCAGCAAGGCATCATATCCGGACTGTTATGTCCGGCTTAGGAAGGAACCAGCTTCAAAGGAGGAGACAGAGCCGAAGGAGGTCATAGTGATGGACCATGCTAAGGCTCAAGCTCTACTTTCATCCTCGATGAAAGAGAGGGGCTTCTCTAACTCAAAGGTAGCTGCATTGAATAGGAAGCTCCCTTCCTTTGTGTCCTCGCCTACTAGAGCCTTCCCCCTTTTACAGAAAGGGTTTCTGGCTGTACTAAAAGCAATCGAGGCCGGCAAGTCTTGCCCCTCCCTAGAGGAGTGTAAACCCTTGTCGCTGGCCCTGCCTATGGACCACAAAGACTGGAAGGACGTCCATCTTACGTTCTCAGTGGGAAAGTTGGAGGCTGAAATTACCGGACGTCAGTTCGGCAAGGACCTCCCTAAGCTGTCTGACTTTCTTTTGTGAAGTGAGTTCGATACAAAAGAAAGACTGACTGCCTCAATATCTCTTCAGACTACTCTCGAGACGATGGCAAGTGACCCCAAGGTCCATGAAATGTTCATGGTAGTGGCCAAGCCTCATCTGGCCACAGTGACGAAGGACCTTTATGGCTTCGTCAAGGCAAGGAGAGCTTGTAGGGAGTTCGTGTTTACCTCGGCTACGGTGAGGCACGAGCTAAAGAAACTAATCTCCTCCAACATTTGGGGAAAAGACCTTTTTCCCTACCGACTTGGTCAAAGAAGTTGTTGATAAAGCCGCCTTGGAGAATAGAAACCTTCTCCAGAAGTGGGGCCTGGCTATCAAATGAAAGTCTTCCCCGGATGAGGGTCCTCAACCAAAGAGGAAGACTATGAGGACTAGGCTACCGTCTCGGCCAGCCAAGCCTCTTAGACAGCAACAGCAACTGCAATTGCCATTGCCCCCAGTGCCCCAGATCGTGGCACAAACCCCGACCACCTTTCAGTGGGTACCCCAGGCCGTGTCGACACAGTCCACGGCATTCACCCCAGCGTTCGAAGGGCAGTCTACTTCCTTTCGAGCAAAGCCTAGAGGAGCAGCCAGAGGCTCGTCTAGACGCCCCTCAAGGGGAAGGGGATTCAGGGGTGGTCGTGGTCAGGAAGGCAAGACCTCAGGACGGCAGTCCAAGTGAGGTGATACCGGTAGGAGGGAGACTTCTGAAATTTCGGGATCGGTGGACCCTCGATCCCTGGGCCCACAGCCTACTCAAGAATGGACTGGGCGGGAGCTGGTACAGCACTCCACCCCCGTACCTTCGGTTTTTCCAACACTCCACCCCCGTTATGGAGGAGTACGTTCAAGAACTGTTGGAGAAAAAGGGTGAAGCCCATCAATTTCTAAGGGAGGCTGTTTTGTGTTCCCAAGAAAGACTCGGAAAAGCTCAGAGTCATTCTGGACTTGTCGCCACTTAACAAGTTCATAGTGAATTGCAAATTCAAAATGCTAACACTGCAACACATAAGGACCTTACTGCCCAAGAGGGCATATTCCGTCTCTATAGACTTGTCAGACGCCTACTGGCACATTCCAATTAGCCATCGACTCTCCCCCTACCTAGGGTTCAGGCTACAACGAAGACTACGCCTTCGGAGCCATGCCATTCGGGCTAAACATAGCCCCAAGGATTTTTACGAAGCTTGCGAGCGTAGCTCTCAAACAATTTCGCCTAAAGGGAATTCAGGTAGTAGCCTACCTGGACGACTGGTTGGTGTGGGCAGCATCCGAGACAGAATGCTTGCAAGCTTCCAGTCAAGTGATCCAGTTCCTAGAGTACCTAGGCTTTAAGATCAACAGAAAAAGTCTCGACTTTCTCCATCTCAAAAGTTCCAGTGGCTAAAATCCACTGGGACCTTTTGTCACACCGTTTCTCCACCCCGGCGAAGAAAAGGAAGGAGATAGCGGGTTCTGTCGAGAGACTTCAAGATTCCGAAAGGATATCAAGACACGAGCAGGAGAGAGTACTGCGCTCTCTCCAGTTTGCTTCGGTGACAGACTCAGTGCTAAGAGCACAGCTAAAGGATGCAATCGGAGTTTGGAGAAGTTATGCATCAAACGCGTGAAGAGATCTGAGAAGACCAGCCGCTTCGGCTAAGTACTCTTCTCAGGCCTTGGTCCCAAGCCAGACATCTAAAGAAGTCAGGTTCTTCTTCAGCCACCTACCCCGTCGGTGACGATTCACTCAGACGCCTCGAAGGAGGGATGGGGAGGTCACTCTCATCGGAATAAAGTCCAGGGGACTTGGTCCAGGCAATTCAAGACCTTTCTCATAAAACTTTCTAGAAGCTAGGGCAGTGCTCCTTACCTTAAAGAAAGTCTCCCCGCGTCATTCGTTCCACATAAAGTGGTGATAGACAGCGAGGTAGTTGTGAGATACTTGAATCGACAAGGATCGAGGTCACCACCTCTCAACCAGGTGATGTTGGCCGTCTTCCGATTGGCGGAAAAGAAGAAGTGGTACCTGTCGGCAGTTCACCTTCAAGGAGTCCGCAATGTGACAGCGGACGCTCTATCCAGGTTCACACCGATAGAGTCGGAATGGTCCTTAGACGCAGGATCATTCTCCTTCATTCTGAATCAGTCCCAGAACTGCAGATAGACCTCTTTGCGACGAAAGACAACAAGAAGTTGCCCCTGTACGTGCCCCGTACGAGGACCCCTTAGCGGAAGCAGTGGACGCGATGTCCCTCGACTGGAACAGATGGTCCAAGATTTATCTGTTCCCTCCTCACAACCTTCTGTTGAGGGTCCTCAACAAACTGAGATCCTTCAAAGGGTAGCGGCAATAGTTACCCACAAGTGGCCGAACAGCGTGTGGTTCCTCCTGGTATTGGAACTGTAGCTGAAGTTTGTGCCACTACCAGATCCAGTTCTGACCCAGCGAGTCCAGAAGTCAACTGTCTGCGCTTCATTACAGAAAACCCGGACCCTGCAGTTCATGATTTTCTCTCCCTAGCGGTGAGAAAGCGTTTCGGGATTTCGAAAGCCAGTATAGACTTCCTTGAGGAATATAAGTGCAAATCTACTAGAAGGCAATATGAGTCATCTTGGAGAAAATGGGTGGCCTTTTGTCAAGGCGAAGATTCCGCAGGAGATCTTGACAGACTTCTGCTTATCTTTTTTCCCCACCTCCATGGTCAAGGGTTGGCAGCGGACACGATTTCAGCGTGTAAGTCTGCTTTGACAAGACCCATTCTATATGCCTTCCAGGTCGACCGAGGAAACGAGATCTTCAATAAAGTCCCGAAAGCCTGTGCTAGGCTCAGACCTTCAGCACCTCCAAAGCCCATTTCATGGTCTTTAGACAAGTTCTTCATTTCGCTTCTCTGTTGAGCAATGAAGAGTGTGCGTTAAAGGATTTGACACAAAAAGTTATTTTCCTATTTTGCACTCGCGTCCGGGGCCAGGGTTAGTGAGATTGTAGCCTCTCGAGAGAGGCAGGTCGTGTTCAGTTCATGGATGGGGAAGAACTGAACCTGTTTCCGGATCCTATGTTTCTCGCCAAGAATGAGTTACCCACCAACAGGTGGGGTCCCTGGAGAATCTGCCCTCTGAAAGAAGATGCATCTCTATGTCCAGTAGAATGCCTAAAGGTCTATCTTCATAGAACTTCAGACTTCAAGGGTGGTCAACTATTCAGGGGAGAAACATCAGGCTCAAATTTATCTCTGAATCAACTCAGAGCGAAAATCACATATTTTATTCGCAGAGCGGATCCTGACAATACACCCGCAGGTCACGATCCGAGGAAAGTTGCCTCATTCTTAAATTTCTTTAATTGTATGGATTTTGAACATCTCCGTTCATACACTGGCTGGAAGTCTTCCAGAGTGTTCTTTCGCCACTATGCGAAGCAAGTAGAGGAACTAAAAGAGATCTGTGGTAGCAGTGGGTCGCGGTGTTAACCCTACTGTTTAACTCTGCGAGGAACAGTGGTCTTAATTGGGAAGATTAATTCCAGGGTGAGTGTGT
>NC_090734.1:162804342-162816842 GCF_036898095.1 Palaemon carinicauda
ATTCCACCGAGCCATTACCTGAAGGCCTATATGCAGTCCCTGAAAAGTGTTCAATTTTAATACAGTCTGTGACCAATTTCACCACCTTATTTATAAATTCGAGACCACTACCATTTATCAAAATGTTCGGGAGACTAAACCCAGTATTATGTATTAACGTAATTTTCTATTTTGTTTACGTCAGCCTTGTTACTGCATTTTGGTTTCATATAAAATTAGCGTAAGATGTAGTCAATAAGGTTTAGATTGTAAAAATGAAGGCTGGTCTAACTCTGTTTGAGGATCCTCCTGTCGTAGGTACCATGAACGAGGGTCCAGCAAATTTTCCCCAGGGTCCGGGTAATGTGTCCTCTAATCCGTTCTTGGCGCCCCCTGATTCTGTACCCTTCAAATCTCTGGCCCATGTTAATATGTTGGGTGACTCCAAGGAGGAGAAGGAATACAACCTTATTTGCAAACACATAGAGTTGCGAAAAAGGGACTTTGAGGAGAACGAGTGGGTAAGGTGTCATGAGTTGGAGATGGCGAAATTAAGTATAAAGATGGCTAGTTTGTAGGGGGCCAATTTGATAAATTACCCTAAAAATACCTTCCAAGATCAGTTAAATATAGGTGCTGCACTAAAATTGGTGCCATTGTTTGACGAAAAGGATGCCCCTGAGTTTTTCAAGGCATTCGAGCATGTGGCCTCCCGATTGTCTTGGCCCGCAGAAATGTGGACTGCACTAATACAGTGTAGGTTAGTGGGCAAGGCAATTCGGGTGTATAATGCCTTGGAGGAGGGAGTAGTTTGGGATTACCAGAAGGTAAAAGCATTAATTTTAAAGTCTTACAACTTGGTCTCTGAGGCCTACCGCCTACAGTTTAGAAACTATATGAAAGACCCTGCGCAGTCTTTCGTGGAGTTCGCGATTGTCAAGGAGGAACAGTTTGACGACTGGATGAAAAGTCGTCAGATAGTCATTTTCGCTGCGTTACGTGAACTGTTGCTTCTTGAGGAGTTTAAGGAGGCCAGTAGCAGGGAGTTGAGAGTTCACCTGGAGGAGGTAAAAAGTTAGCAAATGAATTTGTATCGACTCACTGTTCAGGTAGCGGTGGTTTTACGTATAAGACTTTAAATAATCAAACATCTTGCTCCCCTAATAGTGGTAGGAGAGGGGAAACCTCCTCATCGACTCCCCATATCCCTTAGAATGGCAACATTAATTCTAATTATTTTTCAAGTGATAGGGATGTGGGTAGAGTCCAAGGAGGTCCTCCTCCACCTAAAGTTTTTGCTAATTGAGACTTCCTAGGTGGGGGAAATAACATGTATAATGAAAATGGAAGCTTAGACCGTAAAGGCAGAAGTTTTTGGATGCAACAAGCCCGGGAATTTCCAAAACCAGTTCAATGCTCGCAGGATATACTTACAGCGCAATAATCAAAGTCCTCTAGCTTTGGTTAATGATAATTCAGAGGTTAGTAGCAGTAGTACTGTAGAAAGACCAGTAGTCGATAGGAGTAGTTTAGTAAATAGTAGTAAGCCTAATGTTGCTAATTCCCAGTCATGACTCAAGTACGACAAATATGTGTGGCCTAGAAAGTGTATTTTTTACTCTAGTATTGTCCAGGTAAAGTTTTTTCGGGACACTGGTTCTGCCAGGTCGTTAGCCCAGAAGAGCGCTCTAAATGGTTTTGAAAAATATACTGAAAATTTTGTATTGTTGGGGGGTTTTACGGATTCAGTTGTGTCCGTTCTTTTGGTTAATGTCCGCATGTCTTTTCAAAGATAAGATCATGTCACTGAGTTGGCTGTGGTGGATAGTCTACCTATCCCGGGTATTGATGTATCCTGGGAAATAATATGCTGGATAGTGAAGGACGGGAGCTGTTCCCTATATTATCAGTAAAGGCTGGTCCCGTGGCTGTAATGACTCGGTCCGCAGCAGAAGCTGCTAATTTACTTGATGTGGAGAGCGATGATGACTTAATGTTAAGTAGTGTAGAGTTAGATATTTTAAGACCCGGGCCAGTAGAGATTAGTTGTAGTGATGTAGTTTATATGAATCTTGATTGGGACAGAGCTAATTTTATTAAAGCTTAAAAAGATGAATTTAATTTTGATTTGGGCGATGTTCAGGATCTGACTAAACCTAGGTTTGGAGTTGTAAAGGGTTCATTATATAGGTTTAGTCGTCCTGCATCTGATAATTTGAATAAAACTGGTCGGGTGGAACAGATTGTGGTAACTTCTCAATTCAGAAATTCTGTTTTGGAGTTAGCTCATACTAATTTTTTTTCAGGACATTTGGGTGTGTTAAAAACTTTTCATAGCCTAGCTAGGTATTTTTGGTGGCCTGGGATTAAATTGAGTGTGAAGCAGTTTATCAGAGAGTGTGAGACTTCTCAGGTTACGGGTAAACCAAATCGGGGGATCCCTAAAGCCCCGTTGCATCCCATACCTGCTATAGGTGATTCATTTTCTGAGTTATTAATTGATGTGGTAGGTCCCTTACCCAAAACTAAAACAGGTTACGTATATTTACTAACTATCATAAATATAGCCTTACGCTTTCCTGTGAGGCATATTACTCCCAAAAGTTGTCTTTGAAAAATTCATGGATTTATTTCCAGGTATGGTCTCCCTCATGTAATTCAGACCGACTGTGGGATGAATTTCACGAGTAAGGTATTTAGGGGTAAGTGTGTTGAACTGGCCATTCAGCACGTTACCAGCGTACCTTATCACCCGTAAAGTCAAGGGGTGGTGGAAAGGTTCCACCAAACCCTCAAGTCTGTACTGAAGAAATATTGTTATGATCATGATAGTGACTGGGACAAAGCCTTCTCTCTTGCCCTTTTTGCTATCAGGAATCCCCCTAACTCTTCCACTGGTGTAGCTCCTTTCTAGTTGATATTTGGGCACAATGTTCGTGGACCATTGGAAATTGTTTTTGAAATGCTCAAATCCTACCGGAACGAGGAAATAAATGTTAAAAGGTTTGCGGAAGACTTGAAGGGAAGAATGGTTAATGCCTGGAAGTTTGCCAGGGAAAGTTTGGGACGGTCCCAGGCAGTAATGAAGAACAATTTTGACAAAAAGGTAAATGTACATTCATTTGAACCTGGGTAGTTGGTTTTTGTGCTGAGTATGGACCCGGTTAGTTTTCTCGAACCAAGTTAAAAGGGCCCTTGGAAGGTTTTGAGGAAACTGACCGAGGTTAACTATGAAATTGAGGCTCCTAGTTCAAGCTGTAAATGTAGATTATTTCATGTTAATCGTCTAAAACCTTATATTGATAAGCAAGGTGATCCATTAGCGATAGTGTCCGAGCCTGTGTCTGTGGTATTGGATGTGTCTCCCGAGAACTCTGACGAGTTAGTGTGTCAGTTTCCTTCAGAGACGTTGGGTGAAAATATGCAAAATTTGGAGATGTTAAAAAGCAGTTTAGATCATTTAGATATTAACACCCGAGAGGATGTGCTTAATTTGATCTATTCCTGTTCAGATCTTTTTTCAGGATGCTCCAGGTAGGACGAATATTTTAAGACATAATGTTGATGAAGGCAATGCTTCCCTTGTGAAGAAGAGTCCTTACTAGCTGAACCCAATAAAATGGGATTTGGTCAGTAAGGAGATAGAGTATATGTTGAAACATAACCTTATTCAACGATCTGTAAGTCCCTGGAGTTCTCCTATTGTATTAGTAAAGAAAACAGACGATAAGTTCCGCATGTGTGGGGACTACCGTAAAGTGAACACCAATACGAAAAATTATTCTTTTCCTCTCCCTCATCTTGATGATTGTCTGGATCGGACTGGTTCTGCCAAATTTATTACTAAGCTGGATCTTTTAAAGGGTTATTATCAGGTTCCATTGTCAGACCAAGTTCGGGAATTATCCACATTTGTCACTCCGTTAGGACTATATAAGTATAAGGTTATTCCTTTTGGAATGAAAAATGCTGCATGTACTTTTCAAAGTCTCATAAATAGGGTAATTTGTGGTTTGGAAGGAGTAGAAATTTATATTGATGACTTGGTAGTATATGGTAATGACTGAGATACCCTTATGTTAAGGTTACTTAAGGTTTTTGAAGCCCTGAGGTCTGCAGGGTTAGTTGTTAATTTGGCTAAGTGTGAATTGGGTCAGGATAAGGTTTGTTATTTGGGTCACGAGGTTGGTTTAGGTCAGGTGGCTCCGAAACAAGCTAACCTCGAGGCAATTACAAATTTTATAAGGACTGGTAATGTGAGAGAGGTAAGAAGATCTTGACGGGTTATTACCGCAGATTTGTGCTTGATTACTCTGATCTTGCTCAGCCTCATACTAGTTTCTTAGAAAAAAGAAAAAAGTTCTGGTGGTCAGGTGAGTGTAAAGTATCTTTTAATAAACTTAAATCAGTTCTAATTACTAACCCATTTTGACTTCCCTAGATTCTCAGAAGCCTTTTATTAAAGCAGTAGATGCCAGTGGCATCAGCATTGGAGGTGTCCTTTTTCAGAGACAGGAGGACGGTGTTCATCCTGTGTTTTACTATAGTAAAAAGCTTCTGGCAGCGGAAAAACGTTACTCCACTATAGGAAAGGAAGCTCTTTCATTAGTCAGCGCTCTTAACTGTTTCAAGCAATACATGACAAATTTTTCGTTCCCTTTTGAGATATGGACGGATTACAATCCTCTTGTTTTCATCGAGCGGATGAAGGGAGCAAACTAGAGTATTTTGTGCTGGGCCCTTTTTCTGTAGGAATTCAATTTGGTTATGAAACATGTTAAAGGGATTGACAACAAAATTCTTGATACCCTTTCTAGAATTTAGTGTGCTTGCCTGATCCTTCTCATACGCCGCCTTGCTCGTTTCTCCATTGAGGCTGTATGAAAAAAATAAAATTGTTAGGATGTAGTCCTGTTTAAATGATAGCTTTGTAGATAAAGTTTAGGAGCTTTCTTTGAGTGGTATACTCTCTTGTGTTTTATAAAGGTTCCCCTAAATTGATTATAGATTTGTCCCAATATACAAAGACTTTTGATTATATAATAATATATATGACTTTTTGGACTATAATGGTCGTGTATTGTAGGTTAAGGTGTATGTCTGTGGGCGTATATGTAAGTTTATTTAGGTTTAGCTAGATAGGTTTGTTTCCATAGAATTGGAGATTTTCTTTTATGAAGTACAGTAATATTGGATCTTTAAAATTATGGTAAGCTATATAAAGCTTTTGGTTTGCTTTCTTTATGGGTACTTTCTTTTTGGTTTTAGGTTTATTGTTCTATCTATATAATTATTGTTCTTACTTTACAGGTGCATTTCCATTATTATAAAGAAAAATTTTTTGTTTAAATTTATTTTTTCTTCAGGAGGAAGGTATTATGTATTAACGTAATTTTTGCTTTTGTTTACTTCAGCCATGTTACTGCATTTTTTTTTTATGTAAAATAAGCATAAGATGTAGTTAATAAGCTTTCAATTACAATTTTTTTTTATTTTGAAGTGCTGTTTTAACCTTCTCCCCGCTCGCTTAAAGATTTATAAGTGTCTAGTTTAACACTTGTTTCTTTTCTGTGTTTTTCGAGTCCTTGTTAAGAAGACACACCTGTGTTTACGTGCAAGGAACTCGATGGTTAGAAGACACAATTCAAGCTCGATGCTTCACGGACCTACTGCAGCACCTGACTTATGCGAGCTTTTCAGAGGATTGCGACGCCAACGTTTGAAGGCTTTTAGCAGGTGCATTTCTGCCACATGCAGTGATTTGTAATTCCTGTGTATTCTCTTCTGCGGTCCTCAGCGCCAAAGTAGGAATCCCTGCTTCAAGGTGGATGAAGGAAAGACACCACCATCGACACATCATCGAGCTTTGGAGCTCGTGGTGACAAGTAGGGAAGCAGTTGCCAGGTAGGAAATATTGTTTCCCTTCTTCTTGTGTTAGGACTCCATTTCCCTCCCTTTGATGAGGAGTCCTGCTGAGCTGCACTCCCTACGGTAGCTGAGTGTTAATGGAGTCGCTTCCCTGGTTTGAGCAGGGGGTGATTTCATCCAGCCCTAAAGAGTGTGAGTATACATATTTTCATTTTTAGTTTCTTGTGTGAGTGGTTAATTATTTCAATGTACGACTCTCTCTCATTGAGAGTGTGGTGCTTCCAGTTGGGAAATTTTGTTAATTGTTAATTGTTAATTAATAGTTGTTAATTTTCGATTCTGATTGTTAGGTAGTCAAAAGGCTGACTTCTAAATATTGTTGGAATTAAATATTGTTAAGTTTTCCCAAGTGTTTTCGTTTTCGTGGACCATTTTATTGCTATGTATTTTTGTAAACACTGACCTATCTTATCGTGCAATAAAGAGTTGCACTACGGCCCGACAAGGGTCGTAACACACAGTAATGAAAGAGCAAAGCACCTGGACTAATGCATTTTCTGATTTTTCCCTCATTGTGTAAGTATGAGTATAACGAGTAAATGCATTCAGAAATACACGTATGTACTTATGTAGTTTTATACGAGTAGTAAATGGTCCTACCACATCCAAATGAATGCTGTAAATATTGATAGGAATCACAGGCCACTTTCTGGCTTCCATTAAAGCGTTTTTATGTTCTTTAATAAAGGTTAAAACCATGACAACATTTTGTATAATTTTCTATAGATTTTTTCATGCATAACGAAAAGAAGGATTCTCGTGTTCTCTATTCCCTAAATGCCCTGCAAAAGGACTTGCATGTACAATGGGGATGGCTCGATTAATTAATCCTGGCCAGGTAAACGTCTAAATTGATAACGTAACAGGTAAACGTGTAGCGTATATGCTACCGCTTGTTCCAATTTCACTTGGCAGTTTCAGTAATGCCTTTTTTTATGATTTTTTTTATCCATATAATTCTAGCTATCTACGACTAGGATACACTCAGTAAAATCATAGAAGTAGCTTAATTATTTTTTAATGACTGAGACCTGAAAACATTTGTTGATTTTGAGAGACTACCACTCTCGGGGCCCTGGGAGCCTATGTCCTTGCTACTTGATAAAAACAGCCTAATGATAATTTTTAGGAGTCCCTGAAGCATATTCGGTTGAAAAATGAACCTCCCATGCTGAAAACAGAAAAATCTGGAAAGAAAAGAAAGAGGGGGAAATTTTTAGTAACGAAAAAAAAAGTTACGTGACAAAAAACTGTATACATAAAATTTGAATAATAGATAAATAAGATGATATATGAAAGTCCTGAAATAAGAAAGTTAACTATTTTTTGGAAAATTTTCTAAAGAATAACTAGCTTCGATAATGAATTTTCCTCTTTCATATTTACACTATTCCAGTCTATATGACCTATAATATCCGATAATTAGTGCTAAAATTATAGAAAATATTAAGATAAAACTGAAAATAATGAATACTAAACATTCTGGGCTACGTTCAGTGCATTTTCAGTTAAAGGATGAACTTCCTAGGCTAAAAACTGAAAAATGGAAAGAAAAGAAGAAGGGGAAAATGTTTAGTATCGAAAAAAAGAGTTACATGTGACAAAAATATATTTTTTTCCAATATAAATTGTAAACTGAGTCTGATGAAAATTGTATATATAAAATTTTAATATGTAAATAAGATGGTATATGAAAATCCTGAAATTAAAAAAGTTAACATTTTTTTTTAAGCTATAGATGGTAATCCTACATCCAATATACTATTAGCATCATGTTCTCAAATCATCTATCAAAGTTCACTCTAAGTATCAAAACACTATTCACAGAAATAGATTTATTGTAATCAATATTGTAAAACTTGTGAAAATCCTTCACAGTCACTTACCAGATAGACGTGTAGTTTATACGCTACCAGGAAAAAAAATATGGCGATTTCCAAAAAACGGTGAGAGAGAGGACAATGGCAGTTGTTCCTTCGGCTGTGTCTCTTGTCTAACTAACCGGTGCTGGGAAAGTTTCCGCTAAGAAGCCGAACCCAAGCGGTGCAAAAGTGAAAAAGTGGTTTTGCGGATATAGGCGGTAGCATATATGCTACATGTTTACCTGTCCTGGGTAGAGGGAGGAACAGCTAGCCGTGCACAAAATTCTCTTCCACTTTTCTCGTAAGCACAATTCAAGATTCATTCTCTATAAAAAAACAAATCACGAGGCATAATTCTCTGATTACCCTTTAATCACTGCTTGCACTGTTTCCATCTATTCCTCTTTTTTCTATCCCTCTCGGACTTCCTTTATGTACCAACTTCCCAAGTCCATCCCACCTGCATCATCAGGGCACTTATTCTGGATACCACTAGTCATGTCCTCGGCCACCCACATACATCTCTCTCTCTCTCTCTCTCTCTCTCTCTCTCTCTCTCTCTCTCTCTCTCTCTCTCTCTCTCTCTCTCTCTGTTGCTGATCTCATTTTCTGATTGCTCCCCTCGTTAATTCACATCCCATTAACTATTTTGATGGGGGTCTTCAAAATTTTGGTTTCGTTCTTCATTCCCCTTTTGCACCCTAGGTATTATTACTATTACTGCACCTCTAGAGAAGGCATCAGTTACCTTGTTAGCTTTACCTTCTATGTGGTTAAACCCCTTTATGTTAAACTCTAGTGATCTTTCAATCCTTCTCGCTTGTCTCGACATCAATTTACCTTTGTAAAATAAATCACGTAAGGGCGATGATCCCTTTGCAACTCAATCGGCTGACCTAATAAAAAGAACCGATGCCTCTCTAGAACACAAAGAACAGCCAATGCCTGATTGAATGTACTATAATTCTTTTCTGCTCCTTTTAATGCCTGGAAGCAAAAGAAATGGGTCGCTCACTATCTTTATCATCTCTTTGAGAATTTATGATACTAATAGCTATACTACTTGTATCTGTTGTCACTAAAAATGGGTGATCAAATCTACGATATGCGAGTAAGTCATTGCTAGTTAAGGCAGCTTTCAAATGGTTAAAAGCCCATTATTCATCCACTCCCCCAACTTATTACTTTTTGTTTCTTTAAAGAATCTATGGATCTCGCTATCTCTCCAAAAACTTTTATGAATTTACGGTAATACCCAACGAGCCCAAGGAACCCAGCTACACCTGTAGCGTTACGTGGCCTGGAGAAATCTGTAATAGCTTCTACTTTACTCGGTCGGGGTAGGATACCTTCTGGAGTTATTGTATGACCTAAAAAATTCGACCTGTTTACAGAAAAACTTGCGCTTTGACAAATTTCTTTTCATACTATTATATCACAATGCTTCTAAAATTTTACGAATATTGTTATTATTTTCTTCGGCCGTTTCCCTGTAATAATGATATTGTCTAAATAAACAAGAACATTATAGCCAATTAAGGGATACAAAACGGCCACCATTACTCTAGAAAATTGACTTGGAACATTTTTAATACCGAAAGGAAGAAAATTAAACTGAAATAGTTGATCCCAGGCTATAAATGCCGTTTTACATTTACTGTCTTCCTGAATGAATATTTGATAGTATCCAGATTTTAGGTCAATAATTTAACTCTCGCAATGTCTGCTGTGTTCTCTTTTATTTCTGGCAAGCCCTCTAAGACTATATGTACCCATTTGTCAAGGAGTTTAACTACGGCATGGTTTCCAGCCGAACAAGTGGGGGTTCGAATCCCCACCCGGTCAGAAGCTGTTACCATAAAATGAATTCTAAGTGGATGTATATTCCCAAGATAGAATTCGGTATTAAATGCCATTCGTGGGTGATATTTACATTGATTGAAATCACGTGTGCTTGTGATATATATTCATTTATAATAACCACGTGTTACAAACTTACAATTCAGCTATCATGGTGGAGATGGGTTTATTTCAAGTGTATGAACAGATTCCTGAATTCGACAGGAATATTTACGAGAACTTGTCATAAACTTTCATCTCTTTTGATAGCTCAGTCGGTATGGTCCCTGCAGGCATGGTTTCCAGCCAAACAGGTGGGGGTTCGAATCTCCACCCGGCCAAAAGCTGTTACCATAAAATGAATTCCAAGTGGCTGTACATTCCCAAGATAGAATTCGGTATTAAATGTCATTCGTGGGTGATATTTATATTGATTGAAATCACGTGTGCTTGTGATATATATTCATTTATAATAACCACGTGTTACAAACTTACAATTCAGCTATCATGGTGGAGATGGGTTTATTTCAAGTGTATGAACAGATTCCTGAATTCGACAGGAATATTTATGAGAACTTGTCATAAACTTTCATCTCTTTTGATAGCTCAGTCAGTATGGTCCCTGCAGGCATGGTTTCCAGCCAAACAGGTGGGGGTTCGAATCTCCACCCGGCTAAAAGCTGTTACCATAAAATGAATTCCAAGTGGCTGTACATTCCCAAGATAGAATTCGGTATTAAATACCATTCGTGGGTGATATTTACAATGATTGAAATCACGTGTGCTTGTGATATATATTTATTTATAATAACCACGTGTTGCAAACATACGATTCAGTTATCATGGTGGAGATGGGTTTATTTCAAGTATTTGAACATATTCCTGAATTCGACAGAAATATGTACGAGGACTTGTCATAAACATTTATCTCTCTTGATAGCTCAGTCGGTATGGTCCCTGCAGGCATGGCTTCCAGCTGAACAGGTGGGGGTTCGAATCTCCACCCGGCCAGAAGCTGTTACCATAAAATGAATTCCAAGTGGATGTATATTCCAAGATAGAATTCGGTATCAAATACCATTCTTGGATGATATATATATATATATATATATATATATATATATATATATATATATATATATATATGTATAGAAATGTATATATATCTAAATATATATATATATATATATATATATATATATATATATATATATATATATATATATATATATATATATATATATATATATATATATATATATATATATATATATATATATATACAGAGAGAGAGAGAGAGAGAGAGAGAGAGAGAGAGATATATATATATATATGTATATATATATATATATATATATATATATATATATATATATATATATATATATATATATATATATATATATATATATATACTGTGTATATATATGTATGTATATATGTATATATATATACAGTATATACAGTGGAACCTCTACACCCGAACGTATCTACATCCGAATTTTCCAACATCCGAAGTAAAATTCGAGCAAATTTTTTACTCTACACCCGAATTTTATTTCGACACACGAAGTAAACATTACGCCATTGAGCGTCGAGTGCTCAGTTCTCTATTCTTGTGTGTATCGTGTGGTTGTCCTCTGTTTGGTCTGTTATTAACAGTGCTTATTTTCTTCCTTTTCTCACATTTCCTTTTTGATTTTACCTATAATCATGGTGCCTAAGAAGCTTAGTATCAGTACAGGAAGAAGGCAATTCTTTCACTAGAATTGAAGCAAGAAATTATAGAAAAACATGAGAGCAGTGTGCATGTGAGTGATACTGTATGGCTAAACAATATGGCCGGAATAGGCCTATGATCTCGAAGATCATCAAGCTGAAGGCAGCCATTAAAGCAAATAACCATCGAAGGGGATCACCATTATTACAAGACATCGTAGCAATACCCTGGAAGAGATAGAACGCCTTTTGTTGATAGGGATAAAGGACAAAGAGATTGTTGGCAACGATCATTTGTGAGAAGGGCCAGCGTGATGAAGAGAAAGAAAGAAAAAAGTGAAGCAAAGAAAACCAAGATAGCATTAACAAGCTCTTTTAAATAAGACTTCTCTCTTTTTCTGTTTCTCTCTAAACATAGCATTAACGTGTTCTTTAAATAAAATCTCTCTCTCTCTTTCTCCCTCTCTCTCTCTCCCTCTCTCTCTCTCTCTCTCTCTCTCTCTCTCTCTCTCTCTCTCTCTCTCTCTCTCGTTCTTCTTCGCTGTTATAGTGTTAGATACGTCTACGTCTATTATTTTTTTCCGAGAGAGAGAGAGAGAGAGAGAGAGAGAGAGAGAGAGAGAGAGAGAGAGAGAGATTAAACAAAAATGTGTTTAGAGTATATATGATTTTTAACAGCGTCAACGAGTTGAAAAACAATTAAATGAAACTAAGAAAGTAATAACAGCTAATCTGAATTCCTTTATTAACTAAAACAAATATTGATACAAAACACACTCGTGTGCGTATGCACAAACATACACACACAGGTGCAAGAATTGCTACGCAATAAGAGAGACGGTCGGGGTGGAGGTAACATACCGTAACTCGTCACTGAAAGTGATGAAAATAAAAAGATCAAAAGAAAAAATGTAAAAAATATGAAATATAAAAATAAAAAAAAATAAATAAATAAGCTAAGTTAGATTAAAATTTCCGTAGTGTAAGTTACGGTATGTTATCGCAGTCACCATCTCTACCTCCTCGCCGATCGTGTCTCCTCGTGCGTGTGTGTGTGTTTGCGCATGCGCACACGAGTGTGTTTGTATCAATATTTGTTTTAGTTAATAAAGGAATTCAGATTCGCTGATATTGTTTTTTTAGTTACATTTAACTGTCTTTCAACTCGTTAAC
>NC_090734.1:162819342-162824342 GCF_036898095.1 Palaemon carinicauda
TAATCGTAATGCTCAGTACATTTCTAATAAAATGAGTGTCGGCGAATAATATGAACTAGTTTATTAAAATTTAATAAACCTACATATCAGATCAACATTTATAAAATTTATAAAATGTGGATGATATGCATAAAAGCATAAAGAAAAACAGTCGACAGAAACGCTTGGCACAAGTGTCCGTATTATGCTACAGATTATCGAAGTCAATGGAACAGTTCGTAAGGACACTTCGTGGCCTATCGCTCGGCGTGTAGTAACATACAGTGACTACACGCACACCCTCTTCATTAATCGTCCCAAATTAATTACACTTCCTCACAGACTTAAAACAGAAGGTTAAAGCATTCTACCTGCTGCTACCACAGATCTCATAAGTTGCTCCACTTGCTTCGCATAGTGCATAAAGAACGCCTTGGATGACTACCAGCCGGTGTGCAAACAAGGATGTTCAAAGTCCATATATTTAAAGAAATTTTATGGAAGGGGCAACTTTCCGCCGAGCGATAGGCCACGAAGTGTCCTTACGAACTGTTCCATTGACTTCGGTAATCTGTAGCATAATACGGACACTTGTGCCAAGCGTTTCTTATGCTAGTGTATGTAAACAGTATACAGACTATATCATTATTGATAATTCAATTGAAGTGGCTAATCTGTTTCCTAGTAGATGAAACAATATTTTCTGTCGACTGTTTTTCTTTATGCTTTTATGCATATCATCCACATTTTATAAATTTTATAAATGTTGATCTGATATGTACGTTTATTAAATTTTAATAAACTAGTTCATATTATTCGCCGACACTCATTTTATTAGAAATGTACTGAGCATTACGATTAAAACATGGATCCGTTCTGCGAATAACACGGGTGAATTTCACCCTTAGATATAGACAACTTTGAACCCCGGGTTTCTTGTCTGAACAGCTGTCCTCCCGTAAAGTCTGAAGTTCTATGAAGATAGACCTTTAGGCACTCCACTGCACATAGAGATGCATCTTCCTTCAGAGGGCAGATTCTCTAGGGACTCCACCTGTTGGTGGGTAGGTTGTTCCTGGTAAGAAACTTTGGGTCTGGAAATAGATTCAGTCCTCCCTCCAAGAACTGGACGTGGCCTTCCTCTCTGGGGAGAGCCACTATTTCATAACTCTGGCCCCCAAAGCGAGTACAAACAGAAATATGACTTAAATTCAAAACCTTCTAAGCACATTCCTCATTGTTCATTATTCATACACAATGAGAAATCATATCTAATGACCATGCAAAGGGTCTTTGGAAGCTCTGAAGGGCTAATTCATTAAGAACGTCGGTAGAAAGGTCAATCTGTAAGGCATATGGTATCTGACTTGTCAAGGCAGGCTTGAACAATAGAATTGTGTTTGCTGCTAAACCTTGCTCATGAAGGTAAATGAAGAATGATAAATAGGAATCTGTCGGGATTTCTTTGGGTTTCTTCGCCTTGACAAAGGATAGCTATTTCTTCCCTGAAGCCTCATAATGTCTTCTGGTTTCCTCCAAAAGTCTAAACTGACTTTTAAACACCGAATATTTTTCTCATCGTTAAGGAGAGAAAATCATGAGATGTAGGTTCCGTGTTTTCTGTGATGGAGCAAAGACAGTCGATTTCTGTACTCGCTGAGACAGGGATGGATCCAGTAGCGGTACAAATTTTAGTCGTAGTTCAAATAACAGAGGGAACCACACGCTATTTTGTCACTTGTGGGCCACTATTGTTGCTTTCCCTTTGAAGGATCTCAGCTTATCGAGGACCTTCAAAAGGAGGTTGTGCAGAGGGAACAGATAGATACTGGACCATCTGTTCCAGTCCAGGGACATAGCGTCCACTGCCTCCGCTAGCGGATCCTCGTAAGGGGACACGTAACAATATATTTTCTTGTTGTCTTTCGTCGCAAAGAGGTCTATCTGCAGCTCTGGGACTTGACTCGAGATGGAGGAGAAGGATCCTGCGTCAAGGGACCATTCTGACTCTATAGGTGTAATCCTAGATAGAGCGACCGCTGTCACATTGCGGAACCCTTGAATGTGAGCTGCTGACAGGTGCCATTTCTTCCTTTCCGCCAAGCGGAATATGGCCCACATCACTTGGATCTCTTCGCGCGATTGATGCAAATTTTCTCCAGACTCCTATTGCATCCTTAAGCTGTGCTCTTAGCACTGGATCTGTTATCGGAGCAAATTCTAGATGGCCCAGCACTCTCTCATGATCGCATCTTGATATCCGTTTGGATTTCAATAGTCTCTTGACAGATCCTGCTATTTCTTTCCTCTTCTTATTAGGAACGGAAAGCAGATGTGACTCCAAATTCCAGTGGATTCCCAACCACTGAAATTTTTGAGCTGGAGAAAGACGAGACTTTTTGACGTTGATCTTGAATCCCAGATGTTCCAGGAACTGGATCACTATTTTAGAAGCCTGCATGCATTCTGTCCTGGATGCTGCCCACACCAGCCAGTTTTCCAAGTAGGCTACTACTTGGACCCGCTTTAGGCGTAATTGATGGATGGCTGCGTTCGCGAGCTTCGTGAAAATCCTTGGGGCTATGTTTAGCCCGAAAGGCATGGCTTTGAAGGCGTAAAGTTTTCAATGTAACTTGAAGCCTAGGTAGGAGGATAGGTGACGATTAATTGGAACGTGCCAATAAGCGTCAGATAAGTCTTTCTTTGAAACACAAAACAGCCTTCCTTGGAATTTTATGGACTTAACTTTCCGGATTACTCTTTTGTCTAAGAGTTCTCGGACATATTCTTCCAGAACGGGGGATGAGTGTTGGAAGAATTGAGGAAATTGAGGTGGAGGACTGCTCCAGCTCAAACCTAGTCCATTTTTGATTAGGCTGTGGGCCCAGGGATCGAACGTCCAGCGATCCCTAAATAGCTGTAGTCTCCCTCCTACTGGATGTATCTTACTTCTGCTGTAGTGGACCTGAGGCCTTGCCTCCTTGACCGCGTCCTCCCCTGTATCCCCTTCCTCTTGAAGGGCGTCTAGAAGAACCTCTAGCTGTTCCTCTAGCTCTCGAATGAAAGGAAGAAGTCTGCCTTTTGAAGGCTGGGTTAAAAACTGGCGACCGTTTCGCCACTTGTTGAGGTATCAGCTGGTACGTGGTTGGAGGTTGTGCCACTATCTGAGGCACCGCGGTCACAGGAAGTTGTTGTAGTTGCTGTCGGTATTGTTTAGCTGGCCGAGAGGATGGCCTACGCCTTTTTGTCTTACTCTTGGGTTGGGGATCCTCATCTGGAGAAGACTCTCTTGAGATCTAAGCCCCACTTTTTGAGAAGGTTCCTATTCTCTGTGGTGGCCTTGTCTACTACCTCTTTAACCACTTCATTGGGAAAGAGGTCTTTACCCCTAATACGAGAGGAGATCAGTTTCCTCGGGTCGTGCCTCACCGCAGCCAAGGCGAACACGAACTCTCTACAGGCTCTCCTAGCTTTAATAAAGCCATAGAGATCCTTCATAACTGTGGCCAGATGGGTTTTGGCCACAACCATGAACATGTCCTGGATCTTGGGGTCACTTGCCATAGTTTCTAGTGTCGTATGCAACGACAGCGATGCTGCAAGTCTTTCCTTTGTCTCTTGCTCTCTACGCAAGAGACCCTCCGACAGTTTTGGAAGTTCCTCACCGAACTCGCGTTCAGCAATATCAGCTTCCAGCTTCCCGACTGGGAAGGTAAGGTGTATATCCTTCCAGTCTTCTTGGTCCAAGGGCAAGGTCAGAGATAACGGCTTGCACTCCTCCAAGGAGGGGCATGATTTCCCTGCCTCTACTGCCTTTAAGGCTGCCTTATATCCCTTTTCCAAGAAGGGAAAGGCTCTGGTAGGAGAGGCCACAAAGGAGGGAAGCTTCTTACTCAAGGCGGGTACCTTTGAGTAGGTGAAGCCCCTCCCTTTCATCGAGCTCGTTAGTAACGTCTGAGCTTTACTATGGTAAAAAACTATGACCTCCTTCGGCTTCGTCTCCTCCTTTAAGGCTGGCTCCTTCCTAAGACGTACATAGCAGTCCGGATAAGAATCTTTGTTGGGCCAAAATTCCACTTCTTCCAGGGGAATTTCTCCCAACTTTTCTGAGACCACGATCTCCCCGGTTGTCATTGGCATGCGTTCGGCATACCTCCAAAGATTGGTATTCGAGCACAAGGGAAGATCCTTCACGGTGAGCCGCTTCTGGGGCCCACGTGATGCTGCAAGTCTACGTAACTCCAGTTTCATTGCAGCTTCCTTCTCATCATTCTTCCTTTGAATTTGTTGGATCAACTCAACAATGGAAGAAAGAGTCCTTCCCAATTCATCTGGGATAGCAGACGATGTAGAAGGAACCGGTTCTGGGTCCGGAACCGATGTAACCGACACTTTGTCGATTTCTTGCTCTTCTACTTGAGGAGTCTGAAACAGCTCCTCCTCCTGACCTTCTCCAAGAAGGTCCTTCTCAGTAGACTCCGATACCTCCGACATCCTATCGTCCAATTGGATGTCTTGAAGGGCGACTGAGACTTCAGAATCTACCGGATTCTGGGCAATTGGCATCTCCACCTGAGACTGGGGGATGATTGCATCAGCCGATGCTTTAGGGAAAAGGTAGGCCCTCATCTTCTCATTTGGAAGGTAGGGACCTGCGGTGTTTTTCTGAAAACCCCTCACCCAGGATCGTAACGTTTCTCTGGCAGCATCCCTTGACTCCGTTGACTTAGGGTCGTCAAAAGCCTCGGTAATCAGGCTAGAACAAACTGTACAAACCTGAGGGTCTTAATACCGGAGATCACCTCTGGAAGCTATGCATGCTGCGTGCCTCCTGGAATATTGATGTCCACACTCCCGCACTTCGGATAGTCCTGTAAAGAGAAGAAAAATCCATGAGTATTAAGTGAAGGTTTTCACTTATATTGAAACATTTAGCTTATATAGAAAAGCTATAAAAGACAGAAGGAAAGACACATACTTGTATTTCCTGTCCAGTCAATTGCTGAAAACTCCCGAGATAT
>NC_090734.1:162831842-162836842 GCF_036898095.1 Palaemon carinicauda
TGGCCAAAAAACGTGTAAGTAGGCCATCGCTCGTGGCGGAGGCCTCCCCTGTTTCTAGTCTTTTCTTTTTACATGATGCAGGAATGGACGTGCGATTTTTGGTAGACACGGGTGCTGGTCGTTCTCTTTTGCCAAGGGAACTCTTCAGGACACGACGTAGTCTGTCTACGTCTGCCGACGTCCGCTTATTAGCTGCCAACGGATCTGTGATACCCAACTACGGTTACGAGAACTTCACATAATCGTTCGGAAACGGTAAATTTAATTGAAAGTTTCTCGTTGCTGACGTCACATAGCCAATCCTCAGTGCGGATTTCCTCTCTCATTTCCACCTTCTGGTCGATGTCGCCCACCGTCGATTGGTCAACGCAGACTCATACTTGTCGACATCTCTTCAACCCGCCCCCTCTAACCTCGCTCTCCCCATCAGCGTACCCACGGATGCCTACGCCCAGCTCCTCACATCGTACCCGGAAGTTTTCCGTCCAAAACTTCGGCAAACGCCCATGGCTCCTGCTAAGCACTGTATTTATCACCATATCAAGACTATGGGACCCCCAGTCTTTGAAAAACTCAGACGTCTGGCACCGGAATGATTGGCAGCCGCAAAACAAACGTTCGCTGAAATGGAGGAAATGGGCCTTTGCCAAAGGGCCTCCAGCCCATGGTCATCACCCTTACACATCGTTTTGAAGAGAGACGGCTCTCTCTATCCATGCGGGGATTACAGATACCTGAACATGCAAACAGAACCGGATCCCTACCCCTTCCCAAACATTGCCGACGTGACCTCCTACCTGCACAAAGCAAAGGTTTTCTCTACGCTCAATCTCATGAAGGGGTATTATCAGGTGCCTATGAACCCAGAAGACATCCCCAAGACCGCCATCACCACTCCTTCAATTACTCTTGTTTTGGTCTTCGTAATGCTGGGGCCACGTTTCAACGTTTCATGGATGGCATCTTAGGGGGCATCCCCTTCTGTGTATGTTATGTGGACGACACACTTGTGTTCTCTTCCTCAAAAGAGGAACACTTCCGTCACCTGCGTATCGTGCTCGACCGCCTGCAACAAAATGGCCTTGTAGTCCGGTACGACAAGTGTACCTTTGGCGCCAGCGAAGTGTTGTTCTTAAGGCACCGCATCACTCCTGAAGGAGTCCATTCCCTCCCTGAGAATGTAGCAGCCGTTCAGGAATTCCCCACGCCCTCGACAGTCAAAGCTCTGCAGGAATTTTTGGACATGATAAACTATTATCACCGTTTTCTGGCAGCCATTTCCACCACTCTTGCTCCCCTTTACACCTCCCTCAATGGCAAGCCAAAGGATCTGTAGTGGGGTCCCCTTCAAGATGCGGCCTTCTGCAATGCAAAGAAGGCCCTATCAACCACTGTGGCTCTCACTTTTCCTATCCCACATGCCCCTCTCCATCTCTCCACCGATGCCAGCGACGCCGCTATTGGTGCAGTACTCGAGAAGGTGGACAACGGCTCGCCCCTCCCATCAGCTTTCATCAGCAGAAAGTGTCCAAGGCTGAATCGGGTTATTCTACCTTCGATCGCGAATTGCTGGCGGTTCACTTGGCTGTCCATCACTTTCGCCATTCATTAGAAGGTAGGCCCTTCGTCATTCACACAGACTACATGCCTCTGGTGCACGCCTCCACACGACAGTCTAACGCCTGGTTCGCCCGTCAACGCCGACATCTCTCCGCCGTGGCTGAATACATTTGCACCCTTCAATACGTCCCTGGGAAAATGAATCCCGTTGCCGATGCCCTGTCAAGAAACACGTTGGCTGCCGTTTAACTGGGATTGGATTACAACGCCATGGCTGAAGCCCAACGACAAGATCCAGAGTATCAAGTATGTAGGACATCCTGCACGTCCCTCCGTTGGGAAGACTTCCCCCTCGAAGACCCCAACACCACCCTCCTCTGTGTGTCAGTACTGGTAGACCGCAACCTTGGATTCCTGCTCCCATGCGACGGCAGGTGTTTGATTTCATTCACGGCCTTTCACATCCCTCGTGCCATTCTACTGCGCAGCTACTGAAGACGAAGTTCATTTGGCACAGCATTTCTAAGGATGCTAAGGATATGGTCCGCGCCTGTACTTCTTGCCAAACTTCCAAAGTACATCGACACACGGATTCAGGAGTGGGCACCTTTCCTCAACCTCAGCGTCGTTTCGCACACATTCACGTCGACGTAGTAGGCCCCCTACCCACATCACAAGGACATCGTTACCTGTTTACCGTCATCGACCGCTCCACTCGTTGACCTGAAGCCATTCCCATGGAAACTGCAACGTCCGCCTCATGTACTTCTGCCTTACTCTCAGGATGGATTGCAAGATTTGTTATCCCTGAGCATATTACTTCTGACAGGGGTACCACTTTCACCTCTCAATTGTAGACATCATTAGCGAATCTCCTGGGCATCACCCTACATCAGACAACGGCTTACAACCCTGCTGTCAATGGAATGGTTGAACGTTTTCACCGCACCCTCAAAGCAGATTTGATGTCCCGCTGCAAGGATTGCAACTGGTTTACTCAGCTTCCCTGGGTCCTCCAGGCACTAAGGACCACTCCTAAAGATGCCCTCGACGTCTTGGCAGCTGAAATGGTGTATGGCGACCCGTTGGTCGTCCCTGCCGAATTTCTTCCTTTGACAACCTCCTCCGACGATCTCCAGCGCCACGTCACGTCGTGGGAAAATTTACTCCCTGCCGCCAGACTTATCCACCAGCGAAGCATCACATACCGACAGACTTGCACTCTGCAACGCACGTCTTCCTGCGCAACGACACTAGAAAGCCACCCCTAACACCCCCTTTCCTTGTGGTCCGACGCAGTCTGAAAGCATTCTTACTAAACATTCGTGGCAAAGAAGACTGGGTCTCCATTGATAGACTAAAACCTGCTTATCTCCTGCCAGATGACCCGCCTACAGTTCACCTCTCTAGATCAGGGCGCCCTATTTAACATGTACAGTATGTCATTTTTAGGGGGGGAGCCATGTACCATCCTATCTTTGAGTCACAACCTTCTCTCGGCCCGTCACAATCTTCAGCATATGTGACATTTTTCTTTGTTGTACAATTCTCTTTTCAAGGTCTTAAACATTTTGAACAATATAGATTTTTGCACATGAATTGCTTAGAATATGTTATACACATCCCTTGGTAATGTCAGGAAAATTCTTTTTTAGGGTTGTTTTTATTGTATTGCTACTGTTA
The DNA here is from genome assembly GCF_036898095.1 of Palaemon carinicauda. Classification (NCBI taxonomy): domain Eukaryota; kingdom Metazoa; phylum Arthropoda; class Malacostraca; order Decapoda; family Palaemonidae; genus Palaemon; species Palaemon carinicauda. The sequence goes on from NC_090734.1 coordinate 162,835,086, forward strand.
AATGCTCCATTAATGTTAAAATATATCAACAATTGGGGAATTTCTTTAAAATAATTACTATAAGACAGTACAAGTAGGTTTTGTGTATTATAGTTTTCCCTCTTTTAATTATCATGATTGTTTTTGTGTGTGTGTTGTTCTCAGTGCATCCCCTAATACAATTTTAGGGTACTTTTATTTCTTACTTATTTTTCTAATATCATTCATTTCATCATCAATATAATCAGGGCTGCAAAGCTGCAAAATCGTAATGCTCTTAAAAACAGATTTAGATACCGATTTCCTAACTTTGTTACTTTGACTTGAGTAGTAATGGACATAGGCAGAGATATTACTTTATTTTCTATGTACACCAAACTCAAGTCTATTGTTACACCTGTGTATATGATATTCCCAAAAATGTAAGATACTATCATCCTCCAGCTCTATAGTGAGATTTATTGACGGTGCAAAGCCTTACAATCTATGAAAATAGTCATCTAAATTTTAATTTCCTGGCCAGACACATATTTAGTTATCAATATAAAAAACGATTTTACCATATTAGGTATGTTGTTATTTAAGGTTCTTCTTTAAAAAAAATAAAAATATAAATTACTAAGTACTAAGGGGTTTCCCATTGCCATACCAAAAGTTTGAGCATAAAATTTCTACTTGAGTTCAAATTAATCCTGTTATGGTACTGTTAGAAAATGATAAATTAAATTTTCTATTATATAAGGTTTCAGGTGGAAATTCCAGCACACCATCAAAAGGTACTCAAGTGAATAGGGAACTATATCAAAACTGACAAGCCTACACATACTGTTAATCTGCACATTATTCAATTTTTTAATCAGGTCTACATTATGTTTTGCATTAGAATCTTAGAGGGTGCAAACTAAAAGGGGGACGGCTATTCATAGGTACTTTGGTAATTTATACAATGCTAAACCTACAGAACTAATTATTGGCCCAGCTTGATAACTTGGCTAATAGGTTTCAATAGTCCCATACATATATGGTAACGTTATCATGAAATTAGCAATACAATACAAATAGCCCCCATAAAAATTCTCCTGACATTACCAAGGGATGTTTGCATAGCATTCCATGTAATTCATCCGAAAAAAATTCTATATTGATTAAATTGAACAACATAAGGAAAGTGTCAGCTATGATACAGAATAGATAAATTTTTAATGTACTTGCCTACAGCGACAGGAAGGATTCGTAAATATGGAATTTCAGTATTACCAAAATAAGAAAAATATACTTGGTACCGCTTACAGTCCTTCCTGCTGCCATAGTTATGATTGGCAAATTGTTGACTCCTCCTCTATTTTTTGTTTACGAGGAAACGTCGAGACCAGTGAATGTGTGAGAAGTCATTACTAGCAGTCCAAGCAGTCTCAGCAGTCGAGGCAGATCTGCCAGTCCGGTCAGTCTGGGCGGTCCTGGCAGAGCATTAGGGCAGTGATCTATCTTGTAGGACCCACCACAATGCTGTATGCCATTGAGCCCGTCTCCCATCGTCAGTGTGAGCCTGTCCTCCTGGAGGATGTCTTGGACGAGGCTCTAATAATGTTATTAAGAATCAAGGGTCCCTCAAGAGGCATTTATGAAGTATTCCCTTGGTTCCATAATTTGGACGGTGTAATTGGTGGCCACCTGGATGTACTCTGCTTCCTACGACTGATTTGTTCACCATCGTCTCAACTTTGACTGACCTTAGTGGATGATTTGTGGAGAAAAGTCACGTTCTCTTAAGCAATGAC
>NC_090734.1:162844342-162849342 GCF_036898095.1 Palaemon carinicauda
CTTGAATGGGATCTTCTTCAGGTCTTCTAGCTTACCTTGTAAGGGGAGACAAGAGTGGCAGTGATGGCTGGCATGAATCGGTGATAATAGTTGATCATATCCAAGAATTATTGCAGTGCTTTGACGGTCAAACGCTTGGGAGAGTTCTGAACGGCTACTACCTTTTCAGGGAGGGGGTACACTTATTAAGGAGTGATGAGGTGCTAAAGGTACCCTTGTCGTACTGGATTACAAGGTAGTTTTGTTGTGGGCAGTCAAGAACGATGCACAAGAGACGGAGGTGTTCCTCTTTTGAGGATAAGTACATAACCAGGTCATCCACATAATATGCACATAAGGGAAAGTCCTCTACGAGACCATTCTTATGGCATTGAAAGTAGTCACAGCATTACGAAGGCAAAAACAGGAGTAATTGAGGGTGCATGTACCAAAGAGGGCAGGCATGATGGTCTTTGGGATGTCTTTTTGCCTCATAGGTACTTGATACTTCTCGTTCAAGAGGTCGAGTGTGAGAAAACCTTTGCTGTATGCAAGTTGGAGGTAACGTGTGTGATGTTTTGGAGTGGGCACTGATCCGGTTCTATCTGCATGCTCAAATGCCTGTAATCTCCACAAGGGCACAAGAGGCAATCTCTCCTTAGGACGATGTGTAAGGGCAACGACCATGGGCTTAAGGCCATTTGATAAAGGCCAATTTCTTCCATTTCGGTGTACATTTGTTTAGTGGCTGCCAAGAGATCTGGTGCCAAAGGTCTGAATCTGGCAAAGACTCAGGGCCCCGTCCTCCTGATATGGTGATAAATGCCATGATTTGCAGAACCTTTTGCCGTTTAGCAAAGTTTTGGATGGAACACTTCGGGGTTTGATGTGAAAAGGTGAGCGTAGACATCCCTGGATGCTCCGATGTGGAGAACAAGTTTGAAGGGGACATATTGACGAGGTGTCAATGAGTACGCGTCTACCTTGACTAACTCTTGGGAAGCAACATCAACCAGGAGGTGGAAATAGGAGAGGAGAACTGCATCGAAGATTGGCAATATGATGTTAGCAACTAGAAACTTGCAATGATATTTGGCAATTCTAAACGATAATGTGTATGTCTCGTACCCATGGGAGGGGCCCCCATATCCATTGGCAGCTGCCAAGCGGAGGTCAGCAGGCTTAGACTGACTATGTCGTGTCCTGAAGAATAGCCTCGGTAGAAGTGTCTAGAAAAAATCACACACCTGTACCTGTATGATGTAAAAAGAAAAGATTAGTGAAAGGGGAGGCCACCGCCACAAGCTATGACCTACTTATAACCATTTGCGCATTTTTTTTGTAGCAGCCGTTAATTTGGAGCGCTAGTAACGTAACTGCAGCTAATGAAGGCGTCAGTAATTTGTTTGAGAGATCATTGGTTGCAGCGCGATTGAACGGTGGCATATGTAGGGGTGGGTAACTTACTCACCTACATGGCACGTCATGGAGTGGGCATCTCTGTCCTACTGCATTCCGTTCTATAGCATTCACGTCAGCTTTGGTCAATGTTGAATAGTTGTCCTCTCTGTTAGAACTGGGGGCATTGCTGGAGGTCTTGAAGGTGGTGAAGCAGCTATCCATAAGGGCGTTTACTTTGGTCATCCAGTCCTTTATTGGCAAAATATTGACATCAGGGATGCCACTGTATATAGGTTTAGGTAGCCGTCGCACCCAGAAAGTTACAAAGTAGGTTCACCCCTTAAGTAGGGCGGTTTGCAGCAGGTTGCTGGCGAGGGATACTGTTCATTTCCCTGAGAGTGAGTGAAGCCTTTTCTTCCCCCATCATTTGTTGAGAGAGATGAAAAAAGCTTTATTTTAAGGGCAGCTGGTGATGATGAGTACTGCTTGTTGCAAAGCCTATCAGAGATTTCCAGGAAAGTATCCTCGGGGATTGCTGTGAGGACATAGTCTGCTTTGGTGCTTGAGGAGTCACACCATTGATGCGAAACTGAAACTCAGTGCGTTTAAACCAAGCAAATGCCTCTCTAATGCCGATGAGTGGCATTCTCATGGATATGACATAGATAGAAGTGTTAGTCGAAGGGTGCTATCATCAAATTGTAATGCACAGCAGTTACGGGGGAAGCAGGAGGCAGTTGATCTGCATGCAGTCACCAATTGTACGAGGCTGCTGTTAAGTTATAACAGATGTGAGATGGTTGCAACAAACTTTTATTCAACAGATAACGAGTTTATATAAAAATAGTTCCGAGAGAGAATGTCTCTAAAATTCAAACAAACTAATGCATGAAACACCAACCTTAAACAGGTTCTGTTATCATTGCAAGGAGAAAGTGAGATATACAAAAAAAAAAAAATACCAACAATGTACAAGTTTGTGTGAAACACGTGCAGTACAACTACAATAATCGTTATTGTATTCATAATAGCGTGCTAAGTAACATAATAATGTTGCCCCCTCCACCAGTCCTAATTTGGCCCCCATCTTAAAAAGATATGTCGATATATGATAGTCTACAAAATATTTCTAAAAATGTTTTTTTTATTATTTTCTGTGTTACGTCAAACAGTTTTGTGCCAGAGTTAGGAAAATATTCGCAGCTTCTTTTTTTTTTTCCTTCTGTTACCTTGTATAGTTTCTAAGCTCGTTTACCAGGGGTGTACTTCCTCCTTTTTTTCTGGCTTGAGAGAGAAAGTGAGTGCCCACTGACTGAGTTCCCAACCTTGCACGGTTGCACCCAATCATTCAGCCATAATTAGAAGCGCAGTTTTCATTGATAGTGTTAGTTTTTTCGCTGTTTGGTGCATGACGAGCTATATTGTTCTTTATAAGAAGATCATGAAATCTAGTCGGGCTATTTTTTAGAAAGACTGTAAGATGACAGCTAAGTAGTACACTATTATTCTATTCTATTCCGATTATTATATTCCATTTTGTCTGGTATTAGGAAGTTTTCTAATAAGGCATCAATAGAATTATCACAGACATCTTCTTCCATAAGTGCCAGCATTAGGACACGACATCTCCTTAGAAGAGACAAACTACTGAAACTTTTTTTTTTTTTTTTTTTGCAGTTACAGGTGGTAGTCAAGCAACGTTTGAGGCATTTGCATTATACAATGTTTAACTGGTCTAGAGGAGTACGATCTTTATCTGTAGTGATTGGTACCAGATCTTTGTAGTCACATTCCAACCTCATGGTGTGGGTGGCAAATCAATTCTCAACCATTTCTGCCCTTGTTGATACAGATGTAAGAAATGATACTGAGCAGCTGAATCTCTTGGAAGCAAAGATGCAAAGGAAAATTTTATTTTATTTAGTGATTGGACAAAGGGCAGAGATCTTGAAATACAAAGGTCCCATATAACATACGAATGAAAGCAGATTCTTTTAACTTGCTAATAATATCTTTTGGTTCTTTTTGCTTATGAGTTCCAATTTTCCTTGTGTGAAAAAGGTAGTAGTATCTGCTCTACTACTGCAAGTAAGAAAAGAATGTTGTACTGGTTGACATATCCAAATTTCTTGACAGATAGCATGTACAGTTGGCTTTCTTTTTTCCTTTGACTAGTTTTGAAAAGTTTATACACCAGCCTTTGAGCAATCAAGGGCTGTAAGGATAATTAACATGTCTACATCTACTATCGTTACTGATTCAGATTTGGTAGACTCTTCAATAGCAGTAATAGTATTCCTGCTGTAGTTTTTACAGTAAACCTCTCAATGATCAAACTATTAAGGAGCATTGTGATAAACCGGTTCTTGCTTCTCTCATTTGAAAGAAATCTATTTTGCCTTGTTGTAACTGGAGTTGCTTCACCAAACTTTCATTCTTCAATGAGCTCGCTCAGTAAATTTTTTACTTTTTCTGTTAGGTTTTCTGACTATCCATCATATAAAACGATGGCCTCTCCCTTGTAGTGCTTCTTTACATACTTAGTATACCTGTTTACAATTGCTGGGATGATTTCTCCCTATTGCCAAACAATGCAATGAACCAGAAATTCTCCATCAATAACATAAATTGTATCATAAACAATTCTTGTCACTAAGAGAAACTAATACTCATATCAGATGTATGGTAGAATTTTTTTGTGAGCTAGCTGAAGGAATCTTGTCTCAGCAGCAATTAATCAACTACATTACATATGCAAGATTATACTGTTTCGCCTCACTCGTCATTTCTCTTATTATTTGCTTTCAAAATAATGTCCTTAACATAAAGAGTCTACGATAAACTGATTCACTTTCAATTGACTGGTTTTTTTCCATAACACTAACATGATGATTCTCTCCCACAAAAAGGAAAATCGTGAACAAAATCAAAATCTTACTCAAGATCTCTCAGAGACGTTGTAAGCACTTGAGAAGTTTTCTGTCTTGCTTGAAAAGTTTGAGCACTCCTTTCTTTCGTAAACACTTTCCTACATTTTTCATGCACTTTCACATATCTCAGTCTCAGTCTTTTTAGTTGGAAATGTTTTCCATCTTTCCTCATAATGCTATAGTCTGTCAATGTATTTACCCCTTATATACTATCCATCTCAAGTCTCATCCTCAGAAAGCTGTTCATAACAAATGGAGCATTCCCTTTATGGAAACATTTTTTAACGTTATGGACTCACAGACAGTTTAATATTACCAAATGATATTCGGGAACTAGGGCTCCAAAATAGATTGAAAAAAAAATGAGGAAAAAATACTGTATGCTAATATTTCCCCACGTCTGGCACCAAAACGTTGTGATTTTCACCAAAAGGAATTGGAGGGTATTTGTAGAAAAGTCTATGCAGATCATTATATGTATTCACACAGTTTCTACTAAAGAGTGTTCCATTCGAGACATTTGCAAAAAAAAAAAAAAAAAAAAAAAGAAGTTTGTTGTCCCTCTGTTTCAGGGGGCGAGTATGTGATACATTATTCATGGGAACATTGTGTCTACATACGAGAAGAGTAGTTTCCTTATGATGCAAAAACATTAGTCATTGATATGAATAACTATGTAGCAACAATAAT
>NC_090734.1:162863262-162865762 GCF_036898095.1 Palaemon carinicauda
ACATATTCACATGCTATCCGTGAAAAATGAGAATGCGCTAAAGTTTCTTCATTTAAACTTAGAAATGTTAAATTGCATTGACACTAATCACCGTTTCTCTGGTTAAGAAAGTCGTCATCAATTATCTAAATATGAGTCTTTCATTTCTATTTCAATCCCACGGAAATAATCCCACATTTTACTTCCATTCTTATTACAAGACCAAACCCCCTGAAAATATTCCCATTTTTTCACCAATGATTATTTTTTTTATCTGAAGCATAGATCTATATTATCCCCTGAATACTAAACCGCGCAAAAATACAGCGCACTTATCCTTTTCCACACACACACACACACACACACACACACACACATATATATATATATATATATATATATATATATATATATATATATATATATATATATATATATATGTTTGTATATATATATATATATATATATATATATATATATATACGCAAACACACACACACACACACACACACACACACACATATATATATATATATATATATATATATATATATATATATATATATATATATATATATATATATATATATATATATACGTCTATATATGTGTGTGTGCAAAAAAAACTTCGGGCAAAATGAAAATAGGAATTATAAGATTAAGTCCAGGCTAGTTTCTTATTAATTCTTTAGAGGATTGATTTATTTCAGAAGGTTCCTTTGCATTTTATATGATACAGTAAACATACGATCATACATAGACATATTTATAGAACAATATGCCACTCTCTAACCATCTACCTGGCATATATTTTCAGGTGTTTCTGGGAGGAGTTCAACCCTCATTAACCACCTGCCACTTACGATAATTTCAGATAACAGGTAAGTTATGTATGTAGAGAGCCAACTAATACCTCTGCCTATTTCCATTATAAGTCAAATCAAAGTAACAAAGTTAAGAATTTTTATTGAATTTTATGTGTTTAAGAGAATCACGAGTTTGCAGTCCTTAATATATTGATGATGAAATAAATGATATTAGGACAATTGATAGGAAATCAAATTACGTGGGAATTAGATGATGCAATAAGAAAAAAAAAAGTCCTTTTTTTTTTTGGTAATGATAACAGGGGAAACTATAATACACCAAACCTACTTGTACTGCCTTATAGATTTTTTTTTTAAAGAAATTCCTAACTGTTAAAAAATTCAACATCGATGCATCAGTGAAGAGTAACAATACAAAGAAAGCATCGCTAATAAAGAATTGTCCTGACATTATCAATGGATGTATATTCTATATTCCATGCAATTCATTTGAAAAATTCTTTATTGAACAACCTGGTAAAGCCCTTGAAAGATAAGTGAACATTATAAGAAAAGTGTCATATATAATCAAGATAATAATGCAATGTTTACCCGTGTTAAAGTTAAAAATCATGTGCTAAGAATTGGATCATTCAAATAACTTACTGCTAAGAATCATCATAGGGTCAAGGTTCATAAAAGAAACCCATAATCATAACTTGAATATTGGACACAGAATGTACAAACTCGGTGCATTTATATACAAAGAGAATTGCATGTTAATAAAGAAAAAAAACTTTATCCACTCAATGTAAAACTGAATGTACCCAATATAATAAAGGCCGTTATGAAACTAACAATTACACCTAAGCTAGCATTCGCTTTCATGTACAATGATTATATAAGGTATACATAATTTCTTTAACACTATATTTTGATATATCATATATAATTAATGATATCTATTCAATTATATGTTCTTCTTCATAGGTTTATATGTGTGTTAAGCATATGTAAGCCGATGTATCTATGGACATATATGGGGATACACGTACGAATTTATTTATGTATCTGAATGCGTATACTTGTATGTGTATGGGTATGTATAAGTTTATGTATATATTTACTTCTGCATGTATGTGTATATGTATGTATATATGCATGTATACATTAGAAGGACACTGCTTACGTATCTGTCAGGGTAAGGTTAACACCCATTAATGGAAAGAAATTTTATTTTAATAATAAGCAAATTTATTCATCTATAAATCTCTTCATATACATAATATATATAAAATGTAAGGAAAGCTTGTTCAAAAAATCAGTTATCTGAAAAAAATTACACACAACTAAAGAGATCGAAATATTGTATTTCAAATTCTCATATTCCTTGTGGTTCTTTTACATTTAGGCATCACGCTTACTTGTGATTTTCATGCATACATACACACACACAAACACACACACACATACATATATATATATATATATATATATATATATATATATATATATATATATATATATATATATATATATATATATATATATATATATATATATATATATATATATATATATCAAAGTCGGCCAAAAAGCTGTTCAGGGATCACCTCCCCGAAAAGGTGACTAAGAGTTGGGTCGGGTGCTACATACAACAAGCCTTTTTAGGCCTTTCCAACGACCCCAAGAACCATTTTAATTGTTTGCGGTTC
>NC_090734.1:162870762-162875762 GCF_036898095.1 Palaemon carinicauda
TCTTGCGTACTTTCAAAGGAATCCTCCTTTTTGGAAAACAGATCTAAGTTCACCACTCCTTCAATTTCTTCTTCCTTTTCTTTTGCAGCCACTTTGTTCTCCATACTCCTAGTTGTGCCAGAACTAGGAACCAGAGACGGGTAGTCCTTCTCAAGTTCAGTCGTAGAACTAAACTTCAAAGATTTTTCCGTTAAAATGGAACAAGCAACAAACAGCGCTCAACCAACCTCATTAACCCACTGAGAAAAGCAATTGTCGAAAACATAAAGACACAGAGACAGTTGCTTTCAAGACTACCTCCACTAAGGTAACGATCTGAGAAAACTCATTAAACCATCTCAATCCCTCACCATAAGGCCCTATTCACATCATCCTTTGTATTTCTATGAACTCACTCTGCTAGTAAAAACTTTCCGCAGGGACCCTAGGGTGTAAAGGGTTGGACAGTACCACATGCAATCTTTTCCTACTATTCAAAGGCCTCACACCCCACTGTTTCTAACTACCACTATATGTGACATGATGGCCCTCTCCTACTACCACCATCATCCTTACCCTGTTCACAACTGTCTCTACAACTGAAAACTCTTCAAATTTCCTATTACTTAATCAACCAACCTTACAATTTGCAGGTTACCTTTGGGCTGACCAAGGGAAAGACCGGTGCCAACAAGAAGTGTTAGCTTTAATACAATCATCATCATCAACCTCATTACCCAGCAGGACGTCTACTTTTTCGACAGCTATTGAATCCTTTACTGCAAAGTCAAAATTTCCTTTCACTAACTTGCATGACATTTATACGGCAAATAGGGGTAACCTCCTCACCACCTATTCCCTTCAAAATAATTGAGTCTCCTGTGAAAGACTGCTCCAATTTAGGATTTATTCCATGTACAACCATATTATGGTTACAACCTGAGTCGTGCAATAACCTGACCCGGTTTCGCTCACTCCCGTCTATTGCTGCTAACATACCTTCATAAATATATGGTTTAAATGCGTCCATGTAGTTTGGGTTCGTCCTATTCGTCGTGTAAATGGTTGCTGGTTCATTTTCCTTTCCATCATTTCCCAATTACTTCTAAGTCTTCACATTCTGTGATGTTGAATTATTTTTAATTACTTGGGCCACTGCTTTCGATTAGTTTGACCAACATTCCTTACTGATAATGACTCTCTTGCCACACTTAAAAGCAGACAATATCAACATTCTGCATGTCTTTCACGATACTTTAAGGAGGATGATTCGACGTTTGTTGCTGTGGTACTATCACATTCTGCTTAGGGACAGTACCAGTGCTACTTCCATAGGTAGTAGGTTGGCCTGGGTAACAGCCGCCCGTTGAGATACTACCGCTAGAGAGTTATGGGGTCCTTTGACTGGCCAGACAGTACTACATAGAACCCTTCTCTCTGGTTACGGTTCTTTCCCTTTGCCTACACAGACACCAAATAGTCTGGCCTATCCTTTACAGATTCTCCTCTGTCCTCATACACTGTGATTACTAGACAATTCTTCTTCACCCAAGGGGTTAACTACTGCACTGTAATTGTTCAGTGGCTACTTTCCTCTTGGTAAGGGTAGAAGAGACTCTTTAGCTATGGTAAGCAGCTCTTCTAGGAGAAGGACACTCCAAAATCAAACCATTGTTCTCTTGTCTTGGGTAGTGCCATAGCCTCTGTACCATGGTCTTACACTGCCTTGGGTTAGAGTTCTCTTGCTTGAGGGTACACTCGGGCACACTTTTCTATCAAGTTCCTCTTCCTCTTGTTCTCTTAGAATTTTTATTGTTTAAATAGGAAATATTTATTTGAATATTGTTACTATTCCTAAAATATTTTATTTTTCCTTATTTCCTTATTTCCTTTCCTCACTGGGCTATTTTCCCTGTTGGGGCCCCTGGGCTTATAGCATCCTGCTTTTCCAACTAGGGTTGTATCTTAGCATTTAATAATAATAATAATAATAATAATAATAATAATAATAATAATAACTGTTGAACCTGGTGCCATAGTTATTTCCGAACTGGCTTCCATGATTCGGCGAATACATGACACTTGATCTGAACAACAGTTGAAACTCCGTGCCAGAGAAGAGGATTTATTGAGTTTCTTCACCTATCTCTCACTCAAGTACGTTCGAATGTGTTCAGCGATTCCTCATAAATATTGCTCTAGTAATACCAATTTTTCTAATTCAACCTTCACCTTTATGTTAGCAGCCTCTGTCCATCTCTTAAAACATCATCGTACCTCATAAGCGTAATCCAGGAAAGTCCTTTTTTCGTCCTTTTTCAAACTTCGGAACCTTTCATTATAATAATCAGGGGTCATCTGATACACTTGCAGCACGCTCCTCTTCACTTCTTGATATTCCATCCCCAGGTCCTGAGATAAGGATAAGTAAGCACTGTGGCCCTTCCCAAAGAGCTCAATCTGCAATAACTTAGACCATTTATCTTCTGGCCATTTCATCATCGCTGCAACCATTTCAAAATTATCGAAGAACTCATCTGGGGATTCTTCTGTGAACCTTGGAATCAATCTCTGAGCTTACGACACAATTAAAAATGGGTTCGTTCATAGCAGGAGTTGCCTTGGTTTCCGTCTGTGCTATCGGTTAGGCACGGGCGTGCATTAATTCTATCTACCGTGTATACCTCGCTTCTTCCATCTCTTTTTCTTCTAGCCTGGCTTCCATTAACCTTGCGTGTCTTGCGATCTCTCTCTCTTCTTCTGATCAATTTGTTTCCAGTCCTTTCTCTCTTTCATCTCGTATTGCTTCCATTTCTCTTGTACGTCGTGCGTCTTCTTTCTCTTTCGTCATCATCTTTAACTTAATCAAATTCTCCTCTGCTGGAATCCGTTGAATATCAGCCAAATCACCCCTATTTGCTTTACTGCCTTCAGTTTAAGGGTCAACCAGTCCTTGTTTCGCTAAAAACTCTCCCTCAGCTTCCTCCAACAGTTCAAAAGCTGCCACAGTATCCTTTTCCCACAACTTTTCCGACTTCAGCAACGCTTCTAAGGCTACACGCTTGATTTTGGCCTTATTCATGAAATTTGTAGTATGGCCACCACGTGCTATTAAGATCGAGACCCACTGAGCTTTAGTTACATTAGCTTCTGACAATTCTTGGACACTTAGGTTTCTCAAAAACTATTAGGATATCAAACTATGCCATCTTGTTATTTGACAATAATCAATGCCTCTCCAAAAAAGGTATAGTGACAATGATCAAAACCAAATCAACACTTTACTATTCAAAAACTCTTAATAAAAAAACACGGCTCTGTTATCATCAATATCTAAAACAGACTCGCTGGATCCAAAGGGTATGGGCACCAAATTATATTATACTGTATGTTTTGGGGTTTGAGCACGAGAAATATATTAAAAATTATGATATGGCTCTCTGGTCTAGGCACTAACAAAATATATTATACCATGACTTGTGACTGGGAACCAAACATATAATATTACATATACTAGAACTGCCAAGTTGGTTAACCTATCGAATTCCAAGTTACCTTGTTTGTCTTTACATCAAAACTATTGCACTTTAAAACAATAATACACAAATTATCAGATCGTTAAATAACTCTTAGAGAGCAATATTTAAAACATTGATTATACATAGGTCTCTTAAGGACAATCAAAACTAAACAGAGTAATTACTCTTAAGAAATAATTACACTTATTTAACTCTCACTGTGGTTCTTAAGAGAAATCAAGCGGAGTCTGGTCTTAAATAAGGATGTTTGGAATAACAAAATCTTTTCAAAAATATATATATTCTATATAAATTACAACACTTTGAAAAGAATTTACATAATAAAATTCAGTCACTAGAGAAAATAAAATAAAACATAGTATAAGACGAAAATGTTACGACCTAAAATTTATAACTGGACTTGAACTATTATATGTGAATAAACCTCAACCTAACAAAAGAAATAATTCAATAAGAATAATATAAATGCTTGAAATAATACTGAATAATAAAATCTTCACGTTTGACACTTAATGAATAATAGATAACCAGATCACTTTAAAACAATCTAGACTTCTTACAGGGCCGCTTACAAAAAATGTTATACAATGGCAACACTCACCCTAGTACAATAAATTCAAAATCATCTTTTAGTATGGCGCACATTCTTGACATACGATTTCCTTTGGGGAACAGAGTCACTCAGGATAGGACACACTAACTTAATGAACACTTTCGAGAGTACACTGGGTTATTTGTGAGAGACAGAGGGAGAGGGGGAGGAGGCTATCTCAGGCTGCAAATATAACTCGATCTCTACGTCTGTCTGTCTCTGACTCTAACCCAACCTTTGGTCACCTATATAAGAAATTTTGGCTAATTCAAGAGGCTTCCATGATCGACTTCTGATAGCGTGGGAAGTTGTGCCAAGAGTCAAAGTTGCCAAAAATTACCCTCCCAAATACTACATACGCTAAGCCAGACGGCTCTTTCAGTCAGCTAGCTCCGCCCACCCATTTTCCGCGGGGAAAAAAAAAATAAGTAGATAAAAGACAACATCCTCTCACCGGTTTTTCATGAACCTTAGAAAGTACGTGGTAATGAACATACCGAAGTACATGTTCTGAAATTCTCTCTCAGACAAGATGCAACACATCATAGATATAAAAGAACATTACCTAAGCCCTTGTTCCTACGACAGTTTCAAATAGACTACATAAGATTTCATAGAAAATATACGTGAAATAAAATATTAATTCTTCAAAACTAACGTAAAATTACGAGTGTTTACTTGAATAAGAAAGTACAACGAAATCCATGCCAAAGTCTTACGTAATTTACATATAATAATTGTATCTACATGGGAGGGGCCCATTTTAAGGGCTAGGTATCATTTCTTCAATCCACAGATGAAAACGATATACGAAATATAAATAATATTATAAATAAACTACGATATTTACTCTATACAAGACCAGCTTTGTAAGAATGTATATATATATA
>NC_090734.1:162888262-162903262 GCF_036898095.1 Palaemon carinicauda
AAAACCATATTGAAAAATATGAGAATAAAAATTATGCAAAAAATTAGATATTTTAAGAAAGAACTAACAAGAAATTTTTTGAAAATTAATTATTCCACGGATAGCCAATCAATATTCTTTAACGAAAAATTAATTTAGGTACAACGGATATAAAAATCACTATAAAAAGCTAAACAGTGATCAATTAGTAGGTGAATTAGGGTGTGTAGTTTTGAAAACTAGAAATTATTGGGTTATACAATATTGATTTTATTGTTAGCATAGAATAATATTTTGAGACAAATTTTTCTTGCTATGATGATTTGAATCTTTATTACCATTTATCGTGACTTCATAAAATTCATTCCGTTACCTTTTCTGTTGATAAATATTTATACACAACTTTATTCTTGATGCTACTGATATTCTACAGCAATTTCATTTACTGGTATTATCACTCTTCAAAAGAGAGAGAGAGAGAGAGAGAGAGAGAGAGAGAGAGAGAGAGAGAGAGAGAGAGAGAGAGAGAGAGAGAGAGAGAGAGAGAGAGGTGTTAATGAATGAACACACGTACACACACAGACAAATATTATCATATGCATCACAGATGAGAAGAGAAAAGAAAGCAGCTTCCATGAGTTATTCATCCGAGATAAAACATTTTAGTTCTAACTCGAGAGGGCAGCAGAATCGCCTGGGTAGCACACTTGTCCGAGAAGGAGGAAGTTAGGAAGTCAGATACAGGTGTTTTTGTTGCCGGAGTTGGGAAGAGACATTCGCTCTTAACGAAGGCTTATCGCATGATTGTTTAACTCTAACGACGTAAGATATATTTAGCAATTGTATTTCCTAACCCTTTCTTCAGTTTATCGCTAAGTAGGATCGGTGAATCATCCTCTCTTCATCATTAATTTGTTCGTTGAGTTACAGTATCAAGGGAAGATTTCAACACATGATTGATGGTTATTCTGTCGACTGATGTAATCAGTAAATTCATGATCAGCTATGTACTAAAGGCTACCAATTATAATAAAACATTATTTCGATAGGTAAGAAGATGAATGTAAGCACCTATGTTAGTTCTGTATACAACGACACAGAAACACACATACTCTATACACAAACACAACATATATTTGTATTTTTGGGCTCAAGCCATGTCGTCCTGATGGAAGTTCCTATAGGGTAGCTTCCTAGGGTATATTACAACTACGGCGATATTCCCAGAGAATTTACCTTAAGGTACCAGAATTCTAACTAATGGAGCGAGTATCCCTCCTGAAAGGGATATCGCGACATATCAGAGGACGTATTCTTGACACGCCACATGGCAATCTGCATCCCGAACAGAGATTTCATCTCGCAGGGGGCGATTGGCAAGAAACGAATTCGGGAAAGAAAAAGGAGGAGCCGCTCCCAAGGCTCCCTATCTTCCGATTCGTATGCGTGCCTGGCGCCAATCCTGGCGCCATCTGTATTCCTTTTTGCGTAGCTTAACACCTCGGTGTTTTTTCCTGTGTTTCTCGCAAATCTTGGATTTATTCTACTTTTCATGGCTTCTCCGTCTTCGTCGGCCTCTGATAAGTTGAGTATAATGTCTTTTATGTATAAATGTAGGCTCTTGGTAAATTTTTGAGTGATTAATAGGATTAATCTTTGATACAAGAGCCGTAGCCTACCGGAGGCGTCATGGACGCTGTCGCTCGCTAGGTATAAGTTTAGTTAGTCAGAGCGACATTCCCGGTTGTTTTGCTTTAATAAATTTTAGCTATTTAGCATTAAATAGGATTTCATTTTGTGCTTAGTATTATTTTGGCGAAGTATTCGCCATTCTGGCCTACGCTAGGCCATGTAGCCTAGTCGTTTGGACCTAGTACTTCATGCATGATTTTGGTTTTTCCGAGAGTATAATAATTTTATTGAAGCTTTAGGCTATGTTTTATACATTTAAGATTGTGTGGAATATTTCCAAGATAGTATACGAGTGAGTTTCGGTGATTTAGGTAATCGATTCTCTTGGTGCCTAGGCTAAGTTGCTTATGGAGCCTTAGTATACTTTCTCCCCGGTTGCTTTCTTTTCTTCGGAGAAGGTCTGCAATCCCTTTCCCTCTGTTTAAGCCTTGGGCTTATCCCTAAGTGGTTTTTTCCGAATTAATTTTCGATAAAACTATTCTGGGGTGTTACTGTACCTTCCTGTTCCAGTAAGTCTGGTTCAAAGAGGGACAGAACAACAGAGTTTTTAGTCTGAGTCTGTGCTTGTCTGGCTTGGGGTAGAGTCTCCCTCGCTGGCCTGACACAGACAAAGGTGGCTTAGCCTCCTTAGGTCACTACCGAAGGTTTCTGTGGATATGATTCCTTCTTTTGTGATCTACCAGAGTAGTCCTTGTTGCTGTTCTTGGGGGAGGATAAGTTTCTTTCCCTGGGAGTGGCAACACCTTCCTTGCTTTGGTGCTCTGGGAGCTGGCAAGTATTGCTGGCATCCCCCCTTAGATCTCCCTTAGGCTAAGTTTCTTGGCTGCGGGTGATCCGTCACTAAAGCAAGGTTGGTAGGACCCTCTTTTGTCCCTTCCCCCTCTATCTCCGTAATGGCCTAGCCATTACATTACTGTACGTCGTTCTACATCTGGACCTAGTATAGGTTAGGATGTGGAATTGACTCAGGGTCTTATATTTTGAGTGCTGCCCGGACCTCCCTTGGTCCCTCATCCATGCCTGCCTGTAGAGCCAGACGGCATTGGCCAGGAAGCCTGAATTAGATTCTCCCCTTCCTTATATGCACTCTTTCGGATTGCCGGGCTTGGAGGTAGTGTACACTCTTATCCCGGCATCCATCCTATTTTTCTTCTAGTGCTTTACGCAACCCGGCTGCCGGGCTATGAGGCCGGCAGCCGGGCAGGTGTAGTCCTCTGGTTCTTTTGCTGACGGCTGGCATCGGTCCTGTACCTTTGCCGGCCGGCTAATGTCAGCCCTTGTCTGCCGGTCACCAAGAGTGTGGCCGGCAGCTGGGTACTACCTTGTGTAGTTGACGGCCGGCAGCCATTGCCGGCCGACATTGGCTGTTGCCGGCCAACAATTGCTGCCGACCGGCACATGCATTTGAACCAGAGTTCTGCCGCCTTATAGCTGTTAAGTAGTATACTTTAAAGCTAGTTATGGTGTGTGCCGGCCGGCACGTCTCCTCATATACTGTACTAGTATTCTTCAGTATAACATATACAGTAAGAGGAAAACTATAGTATCCGTTTTGGTACAGCACTGTGTGTTCTAACACTTTTCTGTTTTCTTGCACAGTCCTTTGCTGTTGCCCTACAGATAGGAAAGTGAGTTCTTTCCTGTCTATTATCCAGGATTTTAAAATCATTGCTTAGGTGTGAGCTTCACCTATTTCCTCTGGATACTTTGCATTGGTTACTCTAGAAGAGATTAACCATTTGATTTTATTATCTGGAAGGCTGCAGCAATGGGTTGTGAGGGAAACACAAGTGTGTGTCTTTCCTTTCTGAATTGTTATGCTATACTATGCATATCCAGTGATACATAGTTCACTTGATACTCATGGAAATTTCTTCTCTTTACAGAAGGACCCTCCTAAGTGCGGAAGTGCTTTCTGCAACGTCAGCAGCAAGAACCTCTGCGGACATGAGTTTTGTAGGAGACACGCAGCATGCGCTGTCTCCAAGGATGATCTCCGGTATTGGGACTCTCAGGTATGTACTGTGTGCATTAACCTGATTACTGAGGCCTTTGATTCCCCTAGGACGGCGGAATCAAGGGATATAGCTAGGAAGAAGCTTCGTACCTGGGTAAGGGGCTTCCAGAAGAACACTTCTGGCCCTTATCTTCCAAGTGAGAAGATGAGGGCGTATCTTTTCCCTAAGGCATCAGCTGATGCAGTGATTCCCCAGCCTCAAGAGGAGATCCCCCAAGTTCAGATCCAGGTGGATGCTGAAGTCGCGGTCGCGATGCAAGACATCCAGTTAGATGACAGGATGTCTGATGTGGACGAGTGTCTGGAGGAAGACCTCCTGGCAGAAGCCCAGGATGAAGTTTAAGCCCCAGACGTTGTAAAGGTAGAGGTTGACGAGGTGTCGGCTACTCCGGTTCAGATTCCAGAGCCTATTCCCTCAACATCGGACGGTCTCCCAGTAGAGCTGGGACAGGCCGTCTCTTCTATTGTTGGAATGATCCAACAAATGCAGGAGGAGAATCAGGAGAAGGCAGCTGCAATGTAACTGCGAATGCAGTGCCTTGCTGAATCACATGGGCCCCAGAAAAAGCTCAATGTGAAAGACCTTCCCTTGTGCTCAGATGCTAACCCATGGAGGTATGCTGAGCACATGCCGATGACGACTGGAAAGATCGTCATCTCGGATAAGCTGGGCTCAGTTCCCCTGGAGGAGGTGGAATTCTGGCCCAGCAAGGCATCATATCCGGACTGTTATGTCCGGCTGAGGAAGGAACCAGCTTCAAAGAAGGAGACAGAGCCGAAGGAGGTCATAGTGATGGACCATGCTAAGGCTCAAGCTCTACTTTCATCATCGATGAAAGAGAGGGGCTTCTCTAACTCAAAGGTAGCCGCATTGAACAGGAAGCTCCCTTCCTTTGTGTCCTCGCCTACTAGAGCCTTCCCCTTTTTACAGAAAGGGTTTGCGGCTGTACTAAAAGCAGTCGAGGCCGGCAAGCCTTGCCCCTCCCTAGAGGAGTGTAAACCCTTGCTGCTGGCCCTGCCTATGGACCACAAAGACTGGAAGGACGTCCATCTTACGTTCTCAGTTGGGAAGTTGGAGGCTGAAATTGCTGGACGTCAGTTCAGCGAGGACCTCCCTAAGCTGTCTGACTTTCTTTTGCGAAGAGAGTTCGAGACAAAAGAAAGACTGGCTGCCTCAATGTCTCTTCAGACTACTCTCGAGACGATGGCAAGTGACCCCAAGGTCCATGAAATGTTCATGGTAGTGGCCAAGACTCATCTGGCCACAGTGACGAAGGACCTTTATGGTTTCGTCAAGGCAAGGAGAGCTTGTAGGGAGTTCGTGTTCACCTCGGCTACGGTGAGGCACGAGCCAAGGAAACTAATCTCCTCCAACATTTGGGGAAAAGACCTTTTCCCTACCGACTTGGTCAAAGAAGTTGTTGATAAGGCCGCCTTGGAGAATAGAAACCTTCTCCAGAAGTGGGGCCTGGCTATCAAAAGAAAGTCTTCCCCGGATGAGGGTCCTCAACCAAAGAGGAAGACTATGAGGACTAGGCTACCGTCTCGGCCAGCCAAGCCTGTTAGACGGAAACAGCAACTGCAATTGCCATTGCCCCCAGTGCCCCAGATCGTGGCACAAACCCCGACCACTTTTCAGTGGGTACCCCAGGCCGTGTCGGCACAGTCCACGGCAATCACCCCAGCGTTCGAAGGGCAGTCTACTTCCTTTCGAGCAAAGCCTAGAGGAGCAGCCAGAGGCTCGTCTAGACGCCCCTCAAAGGGAAGGGGATTCAAGGGTGGTCGTGGTCAGGAAGGCAAGACTTCAGGACGGCAGTCCAAGTGAGGTGATACCGGTAGGAGGGAGACTTCTGAAATTTCGGGATCGGTGGACCTTCGATCCCTGGGCCCACAGCCTAATCAAGAATGGACTGGGCTGGAGCTGGTACAGCACTACACCCCCGTGCCTTCGGTTTTTCCAACACTCCACCCCCGTTATTGAGGAGTACGTTCAAGAACGGTTGGAGAAAAAAGGTGATCCGAAGGGTGAAGCCCATCAATTTCTAAGGGAGGCTGTTTTGTGTTCCCAAGAAAGACTCGGAAAAGCTCAGAGTCGTTCTGGACTTGTCGCCACTCAACAAGTTCATAGTGAATTGCAAATTCAAAATGCTAACACTGCAACACATAAGGACCTTATTGCCCAAGAGGGCATATTCCGTCTCTATAGACTTGTCAGACGCCTATTGGCACATTCCAATCAACCGTCGACTCTCCCCCTACCTAGGGTTCAGGCTATAACGAAGACTATATGCCTTCGGTGCCATGCCATTCGGGCTAAACATAGCCCCAAGGATTTTTACGAAGCTTGCGAGCGTAGCTCTCAAACAATTGCGCCTAAAGGGAATTCAGGTAGTAGCCTACCTGGACGACTGGTTGGTGTGGGCAGCATCCGAGACAGAAAGCTTGCAAGCTTCCAGTCAAGTGATCCAGTTCCTAGAGTACCTAGGCTTCAAGATCAACAGAAAAAAGTCTCGACTTTCTCCATCTCAAAGATTCCAGTGGCTGGGAATCCACTGGGACCTTTTGTCACACCGTTTCTCCATCCCGGCGAAGTAAAGGAAGGAGATAGCGGGTTCTGTCAAGAGACTTCTAGATTCCGAAAGGATATCAAGACGCGAGCAGGAGAGGGTACTGAGCTCTCTCCAGTTTGCTTCGGTGACAGACCCAGTGCTAAGAGCACAGCTAAAGGATGCAACCGGAGTTTGGAAAAGTTATGCATCAAACGCGCGAAGAGATCTGAGAAGACCAGCCGCTGCGGCTAAGTACTCTTCTCAGGCCTTGGTCCTAAGCCAGACATCTAAAGAAGTCAGTTCTTCTTCAGCCACCTCCCCCGTCGGTGACGATTCACTGAAACGCCTCGAAGGAGGGATGGGGAGGTCACTCTCATCGAAAAAAAGTCCAGGGGACTTGGTCCAAGCTATTCAAGACCTTTCACATAAAACTTTCTAGAAGCTATGGCAGTGCTCCTTACCTTAAAAAAAGTCTCCCCGCGTCACTCGATCCACATAAGGTTGGTGATGGACAGCGAGGTAGTTGTGAGATACTTGAATCGACAAGGATCGAGGTCACCACCTCTCAACCAGGTGATGTTGGCCATCTTCCGATTGGCGGAAAAGAAGAAGTGGTACCTGTCGGCAGTTCACCTTCAAGGAGTCTGCAATGTGACGGCGGACGCTCTATCCAGGTTCACACCGATAGAGTCGGAATGGTCCTTAGACGCAGGATCATTCTCCTTCTTTCTGAATCAAGTCCCAGAACTGCAGATAGACCCCTTAGCGGAAGCAGTGGACGCGATGTCCCTCGACTGGAACAGATGGTCCAAGATTTATCTGTTCCCTCCTCACAACCTTCTGTTGAGGGTCCTCAACAAACTGAGATCCTTCAAGGGGGTAGCGGCAATAGTGGCCCACAAGTGGCCGAACAGCGTGTGGTTCCCCCTGGCATTGGAACTGTAGCTGAAGTTTGTACCGCTACCAGATCCAGTTCTGACCCAGCGAGTCCAGAAGTCAACTGTCTGCGCTTCATTACAGAAAACCCGGACCCTGCAGCTCATGATTTTCTCTCCCTAGCCGTGAGAAAGCGTTTCAGGATTTCGAAAGCCAGCATAGACTTCCTTGAGGAATATAAGTGCAAATCTACTAGAAGGCAATATGAGTCATGTTGGAGAAAATGGGTGGCCTTTTGTCAAGGCGAAGAATCCGCAGGAGATCTTGACAGACTTCTGCTTATCTTTCTTCTCCACCTCCATGGTCAAGGATTGGCAGCTAACACGATTTCAGCGTGTAAGTCTGCTTTGACAAGACCCATTCTATATGCCTTCCAGGTCGACCTAGGTAACGAGATCTTTAATAAAGTCCCGAAAGCCTGTGCTAGGCTCAGACCTTCAGCACCTCCAAAGCCCATTTCATGGTTTTCAGACAAGTTCTTCATTTCGCTTCTCTGTTGAGCAATGAAGAGTGTGCGTTAAAGGATTTGACACAAAAAGTTATTTTCCTATTTTGCACTTGCGTCCGGGGCCAGGGTTAGTGAGATTGTAGCCCTCTCGAGAGAGGCAGGTCGTGTTCAGTTCCTGGATGGGGGAGAACTGTACCTGTTTCCGGATCCTACGTTTCTGGCCAAGAATGAGTTACCCACCAATAGGTGGGGTCCCTGGAGAATCTGCCCTCTGAAAGAAGATGCATCTCTATGTCCAGTAGAATGCCTAAAGGTCTATCTTCATAGAACTTCAGACTTCAAGGGTGGTCACCTTTTCAGGGGAGAAACATCAGGCTCAAATCTATCTCTGAATCAACTCAGAGCGAAAATCACATATTTTATTCGCAGAGCGGATCCTGACAGTACACCCGCAGGTCACGATCCGAGGAAAGTTGCCTCATCCTTAAATTTCTTTAATTGTATGGATTTTGAACATCTCCGTTCATACACTGGCTGGAAGTCTTCCAGAGTGTTCTTTCGCCACTATGCGAAGCAAGTAGAGGAACTAAAGAGATCTGTGGTAGCAGTGGGTTGCGGTGTTAACCCTACTGTTTAAATCTGCGAGGAACAGTGGTCCTAATTGGGACGATTAATTCCAGGGTGAGTGTGTAGTTACATACTGTACTACAAACTAAGTGAGGGCACTGTGTTGCCCATGTAGACTGTTCCATTTCCGAAGGTGAACCTAGCATAAGTGCAGACATGTGTGCCGAGCATTTCTAATGCTAATGTCATTGATTTGTAATACAGACTTTTATGACTTTGATACCTCGGTATCTTAAAAGTGGCATTTAATGTTTTTTTCTTTCAGACAAACAAGTTCTGTTTACTATCATACTTATGCTTAAAGTTTTGGGTTATCCTCTTCTTATGTATATATATATATATATATATATATATATATATATATATATATATATATATATATATATATATATATATATATATATATATATATATATATATATATATATATATATAATTGTGGTTAACCTGTCTATTTATTGCCTGTCAATAAACTGGTTCTTGAGAACCTTGCGTCTCCTTCACCTGTGTCAATTTATTGGTATAATTGAGCATTCATTCTATGTACCTTCTGAGATAATTCTAATAGAATTGTTCCTTTATGCAAGCTATGTTGCATTGGTTTCCCTCCTATGCGGATATAAAACCTTTGTCCAATACAAATATTGTGTGGAGAACTGGTTGATATTTCATATTGACGCAGTGATTCTTTACAAACTATGCTTTACTTAATATAGGGCGAGACCACTATATTAGCTTGCCTGGTATTCATACATAGGTATATGTACTCTTCGAGACTTTTCCAGAGTCTAGTAGGACTCTTCCCTGTAAGGGGCAGGAAGCTCTAACATGGTTTATAGTTAGTTGAAAAGATGTATAACGGTAACATCTTAGGTCTCTAGGTCTAGTCGACCGGGAAAAATTACATCCGGGGAGTACGTCACGTTCTGAGAATCCACAGATACAGTAATGCTCTGGTATACTTCCATCAGGACGACATGGCTTGAGCCCAAAAAACGGATTTTGAGCGAAGCGAAAAATCTATTTTTGGGTGAGATGGCCATGTCGTCCTGATGGACCCGCCCTTGCCTTTCTAAGAAAGGGCCGTGGGACCCCTCCCTACATACAGTATCTGTAGCACCTCGTGTACGCTACAATGAATACAGATGGCGCCAGGATTGGCGCCAGTCACGCATACGAATCGGAAGATAGGGAGCCTTGGGAGCGGCTCCTCCTTTTTCTTTCCCGAATTCGTTTCTTGCCAATCGCCCCCTGCGAGATGAAATCTCTGTTCGGGATGCAGATTGCCATGTGGCGTGTCAAGAATACGTCCTCTGATATGTCGTGATATCCCTTTCAGGAGGGATACTTGCTCCAGGAGTTAGAATTCTGGTACCTTAAGGTAAATTCTCTGGGAATATCGCCGTAGTTGCAATATACCCTAGGAAGCTACCCTATAGGAACTTCCATCAGGACGACATGGCCATCTCATCCAAAAATAGATTTTTCGCTTCGCTCAAAATCCGTTATATATATATATATATATATATATATATATATATATATATATATATATATATATATATATATATATATATATATATATATATATATATATATATATATATATATATATATATATATATATATATATATATATATATATATATATATATATATATATATATATATATATGAAAAATATCCGTTGTTTAGTATCAACAGGTAGTGATCGTATTGTCAAATGGAAAGACAATATTTATGTCTCTCATCACTACCAAAACAAGTAAAGATAAACAAATCAGGAAGTTGATGAAAACGGTTAAAATTTTGCTTATTACGATTCCACCTCACATTGAAACGATCAAATCGTCATCGATTTTATCTGCATATGTTTTTGCACACAAAATGATAGGCAGTGTGAGCCCGCTAACTATCCAGTGCCGTCATATCATGGTCAAGGTATATAGAATTTCATTCTTTATACCTTGATTACGGCGATCTAGGGAAGAGTTACGTAGCTTTTCCTGAACATCAAATGTCCAAGAAAAAAGAGGAACCCGTAGTTACCATCGAGGTCGAGGAAGACACCTTCACCTTTTTTCGAGGATGACCAAATGGTTGAATACGACGGGGACATCCCTTCTTCAATGGGGGAATGGCTGCAGGAGAACCCCTTTTCGTATGATAAGGTCTTTGATGACTTCGAGGAAACGCACCTCCTTAATGAAAAAGACCAATCCCTTGACCTGCCATGATAGGACAACAATTAAGTACCTAGCTAAGATGCATCTGTACCAGGTATGAGCAGTTGACGAAATTGGAAAGCTGCCAGACAAAAGAGAGGGCTCTGACTGAAAGAGAGAGGTGGATCCAGATTTTTTTTTTTTTTTTTTGGGGGGGTACATTGTCCAAGACCCTCTGACTGAAGAAGGTGTCAAATAAAATAGCTCAACTCTGTTCTGTTGTGAAAAAAAGAGTTTATATCTTAAATATTTCTTTTCTTAGATAATCAATATGTATAATACTGTTTTATCTACAGTCCACTACTTAAGCCGCTTCACGACCTCAAGAGAACCCTTTAGACCTTGTTATCTTGAGATGAACTTGATCTTATTCCAGTCATCGAGGAAAGGAGATCTTAGAAGACTTTGGTCTGAGCTAGAATATTAGAAAGGCGAAGGTTTTGTCCTTGAAAGGGTAGATATTTGAATAAATTTCTTTAGAGTTTACATGAATCAAATTTGACATTGATATAGTATTGTTAAATGCATATTGTAGTAACCAAATAATTTCTAAATATTTTTAAGCAGTGAATGTGTGATGTAATTTGGAATACTTATATTCTAACTGTGTGCAATAATCATTATTCTGTATGACTAATGAAATGTTCTAATATTTTGGGACCTTGGAAATATAAAGGCAACACAGCAAGCTATCTGGGATAAAATGCAGAACGCCCTTAGCAATGCCTATGGGGGCCTCCACCTTAAAGAAACTGCCATGCACTGTGTGGAAGTATCGCCTGTTTTATTCGTATTATGCACGTGCAAATTGATTATTTTCTTGAGAAGATGCTGAAAGCCGCGAATGAGGGTAATACTTCACCAAGGGTTAATTTGTTCCCAAATCTACCACCTCACCGGGCAACAAAATGAGGATGCTCAAAGAACACGTTCTTGGTCAACACCAGTTCACAGTCCGGCTGTACTACCGTCACCTTGCTTGCCATTCCCTGGATTTATACAACTGATAATTACTATTTGTTTTAAATCCTTTAAATATTCAGTTTATTTTTATAAATAATTTATATGCATTTATATATATATATATATATATATATATATATATATATATATATATATATATATATATATATATATATATATATATATATATATATATATTTTAATAATAAATTTCCTATATTTTTGCTATCTATCTCTTGATTTATCCTAAAAATTCTAACAAATATTTTGATATAGTGTTAATTTAGAAATAGTTTAAAAATGAGATAATTATAGAAAATAGTGAATGTTCAAACAAATACATTAGGTATGGCTAAAATATGAATGACTTTATCAATATCTTCATATTAAGCACAGTGACTGTGCAAAAAATAACATTGAACATATATACCTGTACAAAATGCTTTTGAATCTTGGAAACTATTATCTTTCGACATAGTCAGAATATGGTAATTACCTCATTAAATATCTTTGCAATCAATGAAATAGATCGTGCAAAAATTACTTTGATTATAGAAAATATTCCTATAGAAATTGTCTTTTTTATTTCGGTAATATATTATATGTGACATGAAACACATAGTTAGTAAAATTAACGTCGGAAAGAGCATCGAATATCAAAAACTTGACTACATTTATTCTTATTAAACACGAGTACTTGAAATTACATGGAATGAAATATAGAAATAAAAATTTGTACCGAAAAAGAAAGAATTAATGAGATACTTCCAGAAGTCTTACTAAACAAGATTGGAAAATGTATGAATGACTGAATAAAACTTCTTATTCCTGAACAAATGAGTTTCCAAATTTATATGGAATATTTTTTTCAATGTTACTGAAGAGATAAATTGAAATATTTGATAAATTTTCATATTATAAGTGATCTTGGATAATGGTTTTGCAGTATTGAAAGTATAAAATTAATAAGCTATTTTGATAAATTTAGGAAATACTATAACATCCAATAAAACTAACAATTTAATTGGAATATGAAACTTGGAAGGGGTGAAAGAATATTATCACCGTGTTTCGGACACGCTCGTACCCTGAAACGGTATATCATTTTTCCCTCATATCTCACCTCACCGCCACCCCGCTGCACTCATAACATAACCTGTTTAAGCTTGCCTGTTCATGCATTAGCTTGTTTGTAATTCATTATTGTAATTAACTTGGACGTTCTCCATTATGTCGTTTCTCTCCGGTTGTGTCCTGATAAGATGTTAAGTATTCCGTTATCTACAACTTCAGAGAAACTAAATTATTCAAGTAATTTGGAAATAGACAAGAGAGTCCTGGATTACTTAATTATGTAATTGAAGACATTCATTCTGAACAAGATTCAGGCTCATTTTATGTCAATCATTTTAGAAAGTAAATCTGCCTTACGATGGGGATATCGTCTTTTTTCCTCGCTTCCCATTGTCCATTGTGCATGCCACGGAATTGGATGACAAGCTCGTTGTCTGTTTAATAAAAATTCGGTTGCTTTCCTCTCACCTCTCTGTTATAACTCAACAGCCCCCGCATACAATAGGTTACTGCAGGAAGAACACCTCCCTCCCGCCTCCCTACTCACTGCTGTGCCCTACTGCTGTTTCTGCACCTGGAACCAGAAAGATTAGTGCAGAGTTCAACCTGCAATTTATATGGTGGCATCCATGCACACAACCCCATAGAGGGTATAATTATGTGAATGATGTATTACATTAGTAAATCGGGATTATTTTTTATGTTTACGTACTGCGCCATTGTGCAAAAAAAAAAAAAAAAAAAAAAAAAAAAAAAAAAAAAAAAAAAAAAAAAGGGTATGGTCTAATCAGCTGCGTGATGCACCGTTCAAATGCGTACATGCGAGAGTTATGGTTAATAAGTCATAAATTGTGTAATCAACTGACATATTTATTATTTTGGGTGACAATGTTCGCTGCATTCGGCCATCACGACATACTATGTCTTGAATCGCCCATGCGTGACTCCATCATTACTGCAATGTAGGCCTTGACAGTAATCCTATCAGGTAGCTAAAGGATATGTCAACTGTCATAATGTCAAAATACTTTGGAATGGATGTCTGCATTTTAGTAGCGACGTTACGTCTAACAATCAGTGTAAAATATTGAAATCATTTTCTATTATTTCTATCGCATTAGTTCCCTTCAACTTTGCTAAAAAGATTACCTGGCAACCCAATCATCAGTAAGATTTTGTTTTCTTACAGATCAAAAGAAAATTATTCAATAATAACATTATGAATTCTACGAATCTTTTGTCATTAGAGCTACTGCCATAAATAAGATCTAGTTATGTCAAAATCATACATCTTTATCGGATTTGGTTAGTAATCATTAAATAAGTCTGAAGTAGATTTTTTTTTTTTTTTTTTTTTTTTTTTTGCACATGTCTTGCCATATCCATGGCACGGCTTTTAACTACAAAGTAGAGAATCAATCGTAGGAATATGAAGTAAATGTTTGATATAAAGAAGTATAGGACAGAAAGTACTTGGGAGTATAAATTTTATATCCACTAATCTAGAAATAATTGAGTACATAAATTTTATATTCATAACATCCAAATGCTTCCAATTACAAATATCAAGAGCGCTATCTATAAAATCATCCTTCTTGTTAATAAAAGAAAGACATTTTGAATATGAAGACAACGATACATGAAGAGCTATCTTACATTTCATTCAAAAATGTCGATCTCAAATATGTTTTTATCCCTACTGTCTATCTGTTCCTTTACTCTATCAATCACTAATCTATTAAACATCTTCCAGTCAATACCCTTTGTTCACGTAGCACCTCTGAGAGCCATATATATTCGAAACTTTATAGTTCTTTGACATCTTTCCCCCAATACTTTTCAGACAGCCGTTAATTAAGATTTCCAAAACCTTGCAGATGTTATCACACGTATACAAACCAAGTGTTCATGAAGTTTCCTCAGGCTCCTAAACACTCGGTCTCCCCCCACCCCCCCAAAATGGGCCCCCTCATACACCTCATCCAATCCAACTGAACATTGTGCGTTTTGGGTTGCGTGCAACGCTAAATTCTCACACCTGTTCCGGAGTTTATATCAATGTGAAACGGAGTTCCAATGTTCAGTGGCTAGTGGAACAGCACCGAAGAAACTGGTCAGCTGAACCAGGCCTTCAGAAGGAAGGACGATTAACCACTACTAAGGTAAAAAGTAACTTTGTTGTCTAGTATGAATTGTGATATATATATATATATATATATATATATATATATATATATATATATATATATATATATATATATATATATATATATATATATATATATATATATATATATATATATTATGGTCAGAGACTTCGTATCATTGGCCTTGACTTTACTGTTTCCTTTGATTTGGTAACCAGGAGGCCCTTGTTTTCAAGCTTAATCAGATGAGAAGAGTTGAATCTTTTCTTAACATTATTAGTGAATTTTCGAGTAATAGATTGAAGAGAGTAGTTGATGGGCTCTATAGTGACTATAGCAGTGT
>NC_090734.1:162913262-162940762 GCF_036898095.1 Palaemon carinicauda
TACTAAGAGATATGGCATACACGATGCCACATCTTCACTGGGTATTTTCACTGAGACCTTTGGACAAATCCTATTAGCTTCCTCTTTCATTGTCTCGCACAATAGCCTTCCGTAAACACTATGGAGAGTTCCCCGAGTCGTGTTCTTTACCAAGAAAAAAGAAAAATGGCATACAATGTCTATCATTTTTTTTCCTTTTTTTTTTTTTTTTTTGAATGGGAAGAAGGATAATGAAACTGTTAAATTTGTAATTGACCAAGTACTCAAACGTGTCACAGATGGAACTAACATATCAAAAACGACATTGTTTCAGACTTGCAAGGAAAACTGGGTCAAGGCTATTAAGCATACAGATAACAGTATAATGGAAGACATGACAAATGATGTCTTTATTAACTAATTCATTGAATCCTATGTGATATAGCAACTTCATCTGACGAAGAGTCCCCATTATCATGTTCACTAACAGAACCTTTGTTGTAAAAAAATATGTCCATTAATTAAATAAATTCTAAAACAATACAGTCGCCAATGTAAATATAAGATATTAAACTAGGTTAATTAAATTTTTTATAAAGAATCTTGTCTCTTAATAATCAATCAGAATTGAAAAATGAATCTATTTGATATCAAAATTAAGATTATTTCTGTTAGAGTGATAATCATTTTATAACAATTTGCACGTTGATATATTATCTAAGAGTTTCAACTTGTCACCGCGTGGTTGAAAACGAAAAGAGCGAAGGAAGCGATATAGAGAGAGTATCAAATTTCAGGATTATATTCTTAGACAGTTCAAATCCGGGTGAATTACTCATTAGCTGACCCTTTTCTCCTTTACTTGGCTCGCCCATAGATTAAAGTGGTCAAGCCAGGTGTGCTTTGAAAATGACCCACGATAACTGGTAACGCTGTTATTGGACTCCAAATTTGCTCCTAAAATGGTTTGACTAAATTTCCTACATTTTCCCAATCTAAAATGGGTATATATATATATATATATATATATATATATATATATATATATATATATATATATATATATATATATATATATATATATATATATACATATATATATGTATATATATATATATATATATATATATATATATATATATATATATATATATATACATATATATATATATATATATATATATATATATATATATATATATATATATATATATATATATATATATATATATATATATATATATATACATATATATCATAACTGTGTCTTTTCTTATAACAGGTCAGTATTATACTGGGAGATGGATCAGCTGTTGATACACCAGGCGTAAGTATTCTTCATTTTTTTTTTTATAGCTAAAGTTGCTAAGATTCTGTCATTGATAATGTTTTGCAACCTTTACTTAGT
The DNA here is from genome assembly GCF_036898095.1 of Palaemon carinicauda. Lineage (NCBI taxonomy): Eukaryota > Metazoa > Arthropoda > Malacostraca > Decapoda > Palaemonidae > Palaemon > Palaemon carinicauda. Next base: position 162,914,650 of record NC_090734.1, read on the forward strand.
TTAAGATCATCTTATTACAAGCCTTTTTATCCTTAAAACTCCTATGGAAATCCTGCTCAGAATTTACCCGAATAAATGCTCTATCTGGAGATTGTTCAGTAAGTTATTGGTAGTGATTGCTATCAAAAGTTTTCAAAAAGACGTAAACAAATTTAAATAAATTATTTCCCTTTCATCTCTAATGCCTTTTTAAAAAAGGTAAGAGGGTTTCATGAAATACTATGCTTTCCTCCCAAATGTTTCTTTGAAAGATTGCAAGTACAGGGAACCAATTATTGTAATCTCCTGTCGAATGCCTTTTCAAAGACAAAGTGTAAAATATTATGAATAGTATATTGTATTTTCTTTTAGAATGTACATAATGTAATGAACTTTCTTCTCCAATCCCATTTTAAAGACTAAAAGTTTGTAATCAATTATTACATTTTCCAGTCGAATGATGTTTCAATAGTTCTAAAATTTTCAAATTATTTATTGCGTTTCCTCTCGTATGCCTTATCAAACGATAAAATATTCTGAAATAAATCATTACACTTTCTTCTCGGATATCTTTTTCAAACAGGTCAAGTATTTTTAATTGTCTTGTTTGCAAGTATCTAAAGAAAAAAAAAATACCAAACTGTTTTCTCAAAAACCTTTAAAAAGACTGCAATATCTTTAATCAATTTCTTTGATTTCCATTGAAAACTTTTTTTTAGTCACTATAAATGTTTTTAAACCAATTTCTGCCCTAAAGCTATTTCAAAGACCGTAAATTTCTGGAAGCAATGATTGAAGTATCCTCGAGAAATAAAGGATTACACTTTCTCATTAAGATTTTTCCTCATTCACTATAAAATATTGAAATCAGTTATTGTACTATCTCTTCGAATATTTTTTTTCCAAAGACAGGTCTTTTCACTTTTGTAACAAATCTTAAGTTGAAGAAAGATAGAAAAAAAAGATGATACTAAAATCTACGCCTAACTTCAAAGTCCCTCCATTTATTAGTGATTTTTTTATTCTAGATCCCCCCTGATCGAGCTAGGCTCGTCATGAAAATGAAGATAGGGAACTGTGGATTCAAATGTGCGAAAAAATGTCACCCAGCTTCAGGGAATACCACCTCCCCAGGTAAGAGTACGATATCTTACTACAGTATAAGAGTCTAATCCTGTAGGATTCTAGGTGATTTTTTTTTCTTTTTTAGAAACTTTTTTTCTTCTTATCTGTGATATAAGATGAATATATTAGAACTAAAATAGGAAAATACATATAGGTGACAAGGAAGTTGTTGAGATTGAAGAAACTATTGAGCTATTTAGATATATATAAATTGAAGTTGACCCAGCCTGTGCATGTTTCTATTGAATTGTTGCATTTTATTTAGAATCTAAATAAGCCAATGATTACCAAGGAAAAGAGATTTTATAGTTTGAAGTACTAAATTAAAATCACTTTTTGAAAATAAAATATAAATGTGCACGCACATATACACACACAAACATATATATATATATATATATATATATATATATATATATATATATATATATATATATATATATATATATATATGTGTGTGTGTGTGTGTGTGTGTGTGTGTGTGTGTGTGTGTGTGTTTGTATATTTGTTTATATCATTGTAGTCATGGATTTCTATCTAGAATATATTCAAGCATGTTATTAGATATTTGAGCTTTATTTGACTTCGTATGATATTGATAACCTACGTAATTATCTACAGACTCTTCAACTACTGGATTTATTACAACACAAGACTCCTCTACATCAACACCCTCTGCTCCCTTGGTGTCTGTGAAACCATTAGCAAAATCTGCTGTTTCTGAGTCACAGACTGAGCTGGTAGGATTGCTCTCTGATGCTGAGGGGGGTGTAAACAAACGAGATGTCTCTGGATCATCTGGTGAGGCAACTGTAAATTTCATATCATCTGTAACAAGATTCAAGAATAAGGTTATTTACTGGACTATCAATTTTGAAAGCTTAACTTTCGCTGATATTCCCACGATTAATGCCGTAACACTTGAGATAAAGTCTATGAGACAGGGAGTCAAAAATGGCAGCAAGGTTTTGTTAAATAGAGATAAAGCAGAAGTAAAAGCTGTCATTAAGTTAACGGCCATATTTATAGGAGACATATCTATTGACATTGATGAAGAAAATAGACTAGCAAAATTGACCAGCTCTAGTTCAAGAACTAAAACAGTAAAAACGGTGATTGAAAATATCCAGACAACTGCTATTTCTATAAAAAATGCACTTGGACAACAAAGCAGCAATAGTAGTAGTGTTTCTGTAGGTTTTGTAACAGAAATCATAAGAATAATCGAATATATAATCACAGATGGTGCGAGTGCAATAACACAAAGCAATCTGTTAACATTAACAGATTATAGCAGACAGTTAGAAGATATAAATGTCGCTGTAAGTACTGCAGGAACATTCAGTCTTAGTGATAGACAAATTATAGAAGATGTAATATCCACAGTAAATTCATTCAATTTAGTCATTGAATCTATAATAAGAAGAACTGAAGAGAAAATTATAGCACAGGAGAAGTTGCTGTTAAAACGGGATCTTCTATCTGTAACAGATGCTGTGAAAAATAGTATATCTCAAATAATTACAGCTAAAGCAGCAGTTGCTGAAAATGCTACTACAACTACACATAGCATTTCGACAAACATCATTGAGGTCTACAGCTTGCTAGAAACATCTTTCGAAAGTCTTACTAGGAAGCAAGTAGAAACACTCAATTATTTTAACTCCGAGGCTCAAACGATTGTTCAGTTATTTGAAACATCAAATGTAGAGATTATTGGGTTTGAAACCATAAAAAAGTCCAATAGAGAACTTCAGAAAAAAGCCAAAAAATCTTACGATGATTTGTTCTCCAGAAGCTCTGTCACGGCAAAAGCAGAAATTACCGCTGAAGCAAAGCAATATATAATAGAGATAATTGAGGCTGTGAAATATTTCCAGTCGTCGTCAGAAGTTGTAAACCTACAGGAATCCTTGGAGATTATCACAAATGGCATTACTTACCTGTCTTCTCTGGATGTGGAATCACTGTCAGAAAGCACAATATTAGAACTGCAACAATATTCCAGCCAACTGACTGTAGATTTGGATAGAGCTCTTAATAATAGCTTTGGGGTTATAGGCATTGAAAATTTCCTAACACAAGCAGAATTCTCTTTAGATGCAGTAGATGATAAGTTGAATATACTATCTAAATCTGAAGAACAAATCATTAACATTGAAAGATCTGAAACAGCAATTGTGCTGCTATCAACCTTAGAAACAGAAATTTCTGCTCTTGCTACTAAAGCCACAAGTTCAGGTTCTCAGAGTGATACAATCTTAATTGCTGATATTGAAAAAGTTATTTCCGAAATAACAGAGATACTTGTTAAAATCTCATCTAAAACATATAAAATAACAGAAGCAAATATCATTGGTATTGAGGAATATATCGAAAGTTTTAAATTACTTGCAAATCAAACTCTATCTTTTACCACAATAACAGGATTCAATGAGTTCGAGTCTTTAGTTCAAATTACAAAAGAGGCTGTGCAAGAGAAAAAAAATAAATTTACCATAAGCTTTGAGGCCAAGAAAAATTTAGACACCTTGGAATATATAGATTCCTTCCTAGCAAGTCTAAAGGCATATCTATCAGTGTTAACAGACTCTGAGGAATCTACATTAATATCAGCAAACCTAATAGTCTCAGAGATTGCCACACATTTAACAAATTGGCTTCCCGGAATTAGTTATGTCCGAAGGGAAACTGTTGATGAAGTGCAAGGATACTTATTTAGTTTAAAGAGTCAAACCACTTCAGGGGATGAAGTGCAAGGGGTCTCTGGATTAATTTCTACAGTGATGAACTTAGAAACACTTACAAGAGATGCCAAAAATGTAACACGTCAGGATGATCAAGGTACCCAAGCGAAGATCAACTTAGAAACAGTCTATAATCTGGTCACTGAAGCAACTACATCGTTCCAACAGCTCATAGAGCTAACTAAAGATTTCCAAGGTAGTGAAGTGGCATATCAGGAAGTAGCATACGTCGTTAAAAATATAACAACAATTAGCAGGAAGACCAGTGCAATAACTTCACTAGAAGTTGACGAACTTCAGCAGACACTGGCTACTTTTAGTGAGTTTATAACAGGTGGTGAGATTCAAGACAAAATTTTAGGATTAACAGACAGTTTTAACCAAATTATAAATGCTAAAAAACTCTTACAGAAAAAATTGAAAAAATACGAAGTTGATAAAGTTGAAATTATAAAGGAAATAAGCCAGTTAGTTAATAATACACTGAAGGCATTTGAGTCTAAAGTAATTGATATAAGCAATAATGACCCTTCAGAATATGAATTCATAACATCAGATACAATTGATGAATTCTATGCGTTTATTTTAAGGGTAGAAGAACAGCCAAAGTCACTGAGTGGAGAAGATTTGCAATATCTATTGACACTCATACCAAAGGTTCAATATGAATTATCATCTACCAGTGAATACGACATTATCAGGGGCTACAGTACAGATTTGACAACAGTTCTGGAAAAAGCAGATAGTATAACGAATTTATTGAACCAAATAGAAAGCGAGGAGGAAGCTCTGCAAAAAGATAAAGAAAATCTCTCCCTCTATTCGGATACTGAATTATTTTTGTCTGAAATTATCGACTCGCTTGGAAGATTAACAGAAATGGATGAGGATCCTGATTCCGATAATACTCAGACCCTATTTGAAGAATTCTCAATAACACTAAGTACGCTATCAGCAAATATTTCCATGTTCACTGACCTTTCAGACTTATTGGAATTATTAGATATTCTATTAGCAGCAGAAGAGAGTAACTTAAAGCCAAAAGGAACTGAGGGAATTTTATCAGAAGCAAAAGATGCATTGACATCAGTTGGAGAACAGCTAGAAGCATTTGCAACACAAAGCCTTATTAAATTCAGTATTCAGCAATTGAATGCTGTTTCAGATGTAACAGACACATTAGAAAGGGAATTGAAGAACCAAATCGATAGTATAAGTCCTCAAAAACTAGTTGGGAAACCTAATGAAGAAATCGGAAATACAATCAAGTTTATAAATTCCTTAAGAGTAGACTCAATAAGTAACAATGAACTTGAAGATTTGGTCGGTAGGTTTAATCTGATAACATTATCCCTGGGTGAATTGACAGATGAAGAAGGTGCCGGTAATTTGATAGCCTTGAAGAGGTCTTTAGATAATTTTGCAACGAAAGCTGATAGGTACAAAAGACAACAACTTGATCGCGAAACTGTGAAAGAGCAACTTAAGAAAGTTCAAAGCTCAGATGAAGTACTGAGAAATATTAAAAACGAGTTATCAAACAAAATTACTATAATTACTTCAGTGAATGTAACACCAACTGGAAACTCTGAGCCTAAAGAAATACAAGATATCACTTCCCAACTAAATAATATTTTTGAGAATACAGTTCATGAAGCAAATATAGGAGACCTTAATGAAACTCTCATTGCTCTGACAAATTTAAATGTAAATGCGGGCGAGGAAGTTCCAGGAATATTTAACCTACAATCATTATTAGAGCGATCCATTTATGATGTGCAAACAGAGAGCCAATTTCTGAAATCAACAGAATTGGCTAGAAAGTCTATCGATATCTTATCAGCTTCTTCCATATACATAGCTGATATTGAAAGCCAGTTGCAAAACATAGTTGATTATATTCGTGAGGATAACACTGAAAATGAAGGAATAACACCAATTGTTCTTGAGGAAGCTCTGATTCTTCTTGGAAAAACAGGAAATGCGGAGTACAGTAATTCGTTTTTAAAAGACATTGAAGTTCTATCAAATGATCTCAGAGGCCTGAATCTCCAAGTGAAAATTGATATAAAATCAGTTCTTGAAGTTTTGGAGCTGACTAGAGCTGCTCGTTATCAGATATCACAAACGCTAGAAAATCAGAATTATATATCAGAGTATAGACATAGAATTATACTATATGAGAGATTAAGTGGAATTTTATCACAAGTCAATGAAACACTAAATATTTTTGACGACAATAACATAAATGATGGACCACAATTAGTTAATCAAGATATAGATCTATTCTTTAGTTTAATCCAAGAATTCTACGAAACTACTGAAAAAAGAGACAGAAAAATTGACTTACTTGGATCAGTTTTGGAGAAAGTAAAAAACATAAGCTCGACTGAGCTAAATGGTAAATATATAAATGGGTTAGGAACAGCCAAAACCCAAATATACCAAATAGACTTAAGATTACAAGAAGAATTGGCTACCTCTAAGAAATTGGTTAAGCTTTCTGCTAAGAAAACAACAAAACTCGAAACTCTCAACATTTTCGAACTTATAAACAGCATAGCAAATTCAAAGATATCTTCTGTGGGGATAGCAACACAAGAAGTAAAATTTTCTGAAGTCACAGACTTACAGCAAGCACTTGATAGGATAGATCTGGACTCTGTGTCATTTGAAGATATATCAGATTTGAAGGAAAAGGTAAATGCTTTCGAAAATATAGTTATTGAGGATGGTAATGGTATAGCTAATTTGAGAGACTTAATATCTACTGTTGTATCCAAAACGGAAAGCACCAAGCAAAGCTCTGCTGTTGTTTTGGCTGTCAGTAAATTGTCAGATTCAAGTGGGTCATTGACCATAACAAATGAAGCTTTCTCTCAACTGGAAAGAGAATTATTAAATGTTACAATTTCAAATGATTCCCAGGATGACAATAAAACAGATATATTCCTAGAGATATTAGATGCTGTTGATCTAGAGTTTACTGATTCATTGGAGTCATCTAGCGAAAAATTGAAGGAAATTACAGAAAAGCTTCAATATGTTAAAAACAATATAGAATTTGGTTCAAACGTACTCTTTGAGATAAACTCTAAGATAAAGAAAGCAAAGAAAATGATAGAAAAGGAGCTAACAAGATCAGAATCTAAACTCAACCAATTGAAACAATCAACGACATTGTTAGATATACAGAGTAAGTTCAAGTTTATTTCGGAAAAATCAGAAGAGATTCTTTCAACAAACCAGCAAATAACTACAACAGATGAAGACATTGAGGACTTAATCAGAAAATTCATCTTACTGTTTAAACGATTCAAAACTAGTGCCATTGATGTTACAGATGAAGATCTGACCTTCATAAGCGACAATGCTTCAAAGTTAAATATTCTTTTTGCCAGAAATCTTAACATAAAGGGAATAGCAGAATTGAAACTCCTAAGTGATTCTGTCCTCGAGTCATCATTAAAAGAAATCAAAGCATCTGAGAGAGATACAAAAAGAGATAATAGGATAAATGTTAAAAGTAAACAAAAAACTGCTGTAGCTGACGTGGAAATACTATTGAAAGAAATTGCACAAAAGACAGGTGACTCTACATCTACAAGTACAGAAGTCAGCATATTTGAAGTAGAGAAAATATCTAATATTATTAAGTTAATCAAAGATGGAACTGCTAAAGAAAGTGATATAGAAGTTCTACAAGGTTATACAAAGAGCTTGAGTTCTTTTAGTGAATCATTCAGTACAGGTGTGAACATTAAAGGCTTACAAGACACTCTTGCTGAAGCTAGAAGCCTACAAGGCTATTTAGAAAAGTCTGTAACTGAAGATACCTTTGATAGTAGCTACTCTGAAACTGTTTATAAGCAAAAGGTATTCAAGTCACTTTTGTTGGACACTTCAGATCAACTAGAATCAGTAACCCTTGCTGCAGGGGATGGAAATCAAGGAAACTTTTCTCATGAAATATTTACAGACTTGCAAAAGACTTTACAAAGACTGCAAAAAGGATATTCAGAACAGACTTTACTTTTACTGAGGGATCAACTGCAGACTCTAAAATCAGTGAAAGCCGACATACCAGAAAATACAACAATAGTAGGACTCCAAGAATTGTATCGGAAAACACAGTCTGTTATCGTTTCTACAGAGTCTAGTATTTCTAGCTCAGATATGATTAACCTCGCTTTAGAAGAAGTTTCCAATTCAAAGGAGGCTGTTTACTTGATCTCGAAAATCGAAAAAACCACCAAGGAGCTAAAAAGAAAGTCCGATTCTGTGTCTTCAGGAGCCTCTAAACAGATCACAGAACTTGATGAGATACAAAATTTCTTTTCAGGAAGAACTGTGTATGCTTCAAAAGAAATTGCTACTCTAAGAGAATATCTTGCATTGTTGAACAGATATGATAAGGAAATAACCAATGAAAAACTTGAGGGATTAGATGCTATTGTATTTGAAACGGAAAAACAAAAACTGCGTCTGAAGGAAAAGATAAATAAGAATGCACAAAGCTATCGATCAGAAAAACAAACTGTTTACATTAGGTCAGCTAGTAGTCAGATCAAACAAGCATATAACCAACTGAGTGGTTTTAGAGCACCTGACCTAAGTGCAGAAGTAGAAGAAATTGAAGAAGTGACAAGATTTAGCATCTTCCTACAGTCAATTGACATTCAGTCACTCTCTGCTGTTGAAATTTCACAAATTAGTGAAAAAGTCAGTAGTTTCTTCAGCACAATATCAGAGAGCAGTGTTAAAAACATCGCATATGTCGATATTATAACTGAAAAACTAACGCAGCTCAATTATGTTGCAGAAACTCAACTAAAAACCAAAGAAGCCTATATCAGTGATCAGAAAATATCATCATCTCTTAAAAATTCTCGATCTGCAATTGAAGAGAAATCTTCCCAGCTTTATTCTCTTAAGCAAGCCGCTTCATCGCAGACATTTACTTCATATGAAGAAAACACGGCCATTACAAAACTGTATTACTTTTTGTTACCATACACATATGATTTCAGGCTTATTAATGATGACTTCATCATAAATCTAAGGGAATTTGATTTATCAACTGTTTCAAGCGATAATATTTCCAGAGGAATAGGTATCAAATATCTTGAAGAAGTTAGCAGTTTAACAGAAAAGTTATTGGCTGTAGAGAAACAATCATCTGAGAGAGCTGCAAACCTTAATTCAGTTGCTATAGCAAAAGACTTGCAAAGCTCTTTCTCATTGTTAGCCAAAACTCTTGATCAATTTACATTCAATTTTGAATCTGGAGAAAATTTAGAAGATGCATCTTACACGGGAATCCCAGGAGAATACCCTTCAGACGAACTTTCTGAAGAGGCAGACCAATTTGAATCATTTAAGGTGATTATCAATTATATCAATGATATATCCACCGGCTCAAAGGATTTCAAAAGTCAAGAATCTTCTGCAATCTCTGAACGAATAAGAAATCTCATTTCCACAGATATCTACAAACTTTTCTCGAGGTATGGTGTTTCTTACATAAGACAGATTTTGGTAATCCTAAAACGTGTAACAGTTCAAGTAGCTTCATCTGTAGATAGAGCAGAGTCAGATGTTAAGGTTCAAAAGAGTTTTACCAAAATTGAAGATACATTGGAAATATTGAGTTTTATAAAACAAATCATCCTAAAAATTACAAAAACAAAACAAGGCTCTAGTAACGTGCATTCTATAATAGTCTCAATAAAGGAAATTCTTCAGAGGATTACAAATGTTCACTTCATATCTAATGAAGATGTCAGTAATCTCAGAGCATATGCATATCAGCTAAGTGTTGAAAGTACCTCAACTGATTCAATAGAATTGGATGAACAAGACTTTGATGAACTTCTCTCCTCTACATATGACTCCGTTGAATCTTCTTACTCCTCACAATCATCGTTTGTGACAGCATCAAAAATAACCTCCTCGTCATCACAAATAACGGCCGAAGAATCTTCTGGCTTTACTTCCTTCTCCTCTAAATCTAAGTCTGTGACATACGGTATTGAAGAATTGACTGTTATAAATGATATTCGCCAAGCTTCTCAACAAACATATATACAAAAGCAATTTACCAATCTTTTTTCATTTGCCACGGAGTCTTTAAGTGGATTAGAGAATTTAGTTGAGAGTAGTTCTTCAAATACAACAGATGGTTCAGATGAGGCTGGAGAAAATGAATTAAGTACACTCCTTTCACAGATAGCTGTAACCCTGAGTGTTTTGAACTCCAATGTTGATAGCCTTGATTTTGGTTCTTTAACAGAATTTTCTTCTGCTATCAATGAAATTAGATCATTTGTAGACTCTACCTACTCCATTACCCAGAAACAATTAAGTGACAGTCTTAACCTAATCTCATTAGCAAATAATACATTGAGCTCGCAAATTCAATCATCTGAAAAATATTCCATAGAGAGCCAAAGATTCTTGAATATTCAACAATCATCCTCTTTAGTAACCGAGTTCACCGAAATTGTCAGTAGAATAGAATCAGAATCTGCAAACACCTCTATTGCTGGTGATATAAACGGCAGTAATTTCACAGAAACATATGAAATCATTCTCAAATATTCGAAATCAATAACCCTTTTCTTAACAGAGTATAGCTTGAAAAGGTCTAGTATTACTGAAAAAGCTATTAAGACCTTCACAGAAAGTGTTAAATTCTTCAGTAGTTTCCAAAATTTCAGTGGCATTAGCATACCTGACATTAAGATATGGCAGAGCTTCTTAAAGGAAACTAAATCAACAACGAGAAGGGCATCCAGTTACTCAGCAAGTAAAGGGTCTATTTTGAGATCAAAAACACAAAAAGATTTGTTGCTGAACAATCGAGCTAAGAAAGCTGTTAATGATTATCTGACCATATTGAGAAATTTATCAACTTCGCTTGATGGAACAACAGAATCTACTTCCCCTTCAAAAAATCAGTTGGTGAGAATTTTATCAGAATCTCTACAAATCTCAAAGCATTTTGAGGTTGGTAGGATTGAGTCATATCAAGTAATTCAGTATGAGAAATATATACGGGAACTTTCCCCATTAATAGTCCTTCTCCGTGGAACTAAAATTTTGACAGAGATAACAACTTTGGAGACGAGTTTGACACTGAGCCAAAAAACCATTGAAGCATCTCTAATAGATATTGAAAGAGAAGCAATAGAAGATGAATCCGATACTCAGTTAGACAATGTATATCAGATATATACTCAGATTTCTTCATTCATTGGAAATCAAATTAGCATCTTGAGTGGGAATAACAATAGTTTTGGAAATACCACTGACTCGCAGTATTCTAGTATTGAAGGGAACATCACTTCTCTACTAAATATATTCAGAGAATCGGACAATATCTTCACAGTTGATACTCAACAGATATACACCATATTCACTTCCTTAGTATTTTCACTGCAGACAATATCTCGTACAGAGCTGATTGTGCAATTCCAGGAACTTCTTCTAGAAGTTAAAAAGCGGGAAGAGTTTGTAAAAGTAGAACGAGAGTCCATTGTGTTTGACAGAACTGTTACATCTGTTTCCAGGTTAGCTTCTGTGATACCTAATACTTTCAGTATAAGTGGCCAACAATATGATAACTTGGTTTATTTAGATGATATTGAACGAATTCAAGGGGAACTACATATATTCCGAAGGCAAATATATTCAATAACAAGAAGTGATATTAGGATAATTTCCAGACTACAATTCACACTAAAATCAATCATTGAAACGTATGGCTTTAACATCGCCTACCTCTCCAGCATTACTGAGACACTATCCCAAATTAAAACTGTAGCTGAAAAATATAAAACACAATCATTAATTCAATCCAACTTCAAAGAATCTGTCACCATATACTCAACAACGGCTGAAGATATCACCAATGTAGAAAATTCCATTAAAAGAATAATTTCATCAGGTGAAACATCATTAGAGACAGGAATTGATCCTGATGATGCCATAGAGGGTGCATTTTATTACCTTATCAATAATACTCTTGATTATACACAGCTTCCAAGAGATTTAGGAAGTGTTATTGGTAATTTCAGTTTTGGGACCTCACAGACTTCAGGTAAGGTGAACTACATTTACCTGACGAATATTCTTCGTATTTTGAAGCGGCTTACCGAACTTAACAATCAGGCTACTGAGTCTTTGCGATACATAGAACGTGCTTCTCATGTTACCGAAATCAATGGACTAATTACCACTATAATTGAGAAATTAAAAGAATTCATTGGGAGCACTTCATCTAGCAGTAATACTACAGAAGGCCCTGGGTATGATACTTCTACACAATCTAGCAGTATCAATGTAAGTGAAAGTACTGTAGATGAAAATGAAAGTACATATGAAGATAATGGTGAGGATTCACCAATGACACTTGATGATGTAGTACAAAACACTTTGAGCATTGCTGATGAGTTCTTTGCTAATGGATTAGTACTTGAAGAGTCTAATTTAGAAGACTTAAACTACTATAGCACAATTATATCTTCTCTCCCAATTACTGTTGGGCAGAATATTAAAGATCTACCAGATGTCATAAATCATCTTTCTCAAACTTCTTTCTACCTGATCCAAGCCATCCATGCATTCGAATCGGCATATCAAGTTTCCGAATCCTATAGCTTACTGAAAGATGTATTTGAAATTAACACCCTCATCAAACAAGCTTTAGAAAATTCATCCAGCAGTTTAGGAACTGCTCAAATAAATGGTCTCATTAAATCTATTGAGGAGTATTATGAAGTGTTTACCAAAGGTTTTGCTTTTATAACGAAATTGGACGTCAATGCATGCTTTGGGTTAGTGTATGAGCTAAATTCATTAGGTGGTATTACAGGAGATACGGAAATCAACTCTCAATCCTTATTATATCTAGTAGAACAAAGTGAAAAAACTTTGTTAGAGGCTAAAGCTTTCCTTTCTGCTCACTACCATTATTATCAAAAAGCCTTATTTACAGAGGTGACTGACGATGTTGATAATACAGTGGAGGCTATAAAGAAATTGGAATTAAGCTCCTCTTCACAACTAACATATATTCTTTTTGAAATTGATAGTTTATTGTCAAACATTATTGACAAGCTATACAATCCCACAGCTGAAAGTTCATCGTCTCCATCCTCTGATAACAATACTGAACCTGTAGTATTTAGTGAGACCATTGCTGTTTTAAAAGCTGCAGAAAGTAATCTGAATGGCCTTCAGCTTAGCACACTTTATAGATTAGCTGCCATTCTATCTGACCTAGATTTTTCGAATGAAGATGAAACTTTCTTGAACAACTTCTCTTTATTCATTGTGAAAATAAAGGGAATTTTATCCCTCACAGCTAATATAATTGGAGATTATGGCAAAAGCAGTACACAAGTGCTCCTGTTGCAGGAGCTTTCTACTATACTCAACGATACTTCTGTGAAGGCAAAGAAATGGATATATAGAGAATGTGAAACTGATTGTTCCAAGGTTGACCTTATAACTAATTCCCCTCTGGTTACCTCTACTTCAGCAAATAATGTTTACACTACGACCATATCACCAAACAGCAGCATAACTGTTTTGGACTCTGAATCTGTCCAAAAGTCATTCGAGCAAGCATCAGACATTCTTATATACTGGAGTTTTGACAGTTCATCGGTAGATTTCAAATCAGTAAGCCAGTTCAAAGCTTACATGCAAAGCCTAGAAGACAGTTGCCAACTGGTTAAAGGTCTACACATATGGGATCATATACTTATTTCATCAAATGTAACACTATTATCATTGCTTCAAGATGTCTATCTAAAGCAGAAAATCGAAAGAGCTGCAACTGAGGAGGCTCTTCTGAGATATGAAAATGCTTTGGAAGTATTAAGAGCCACCTATGAAATCTCATCTGAAGCTCCAGAAAATAATACAGAAACCACCACCACTCAGACTTCAGATATTTGGAGTATGAGTACAAACGAGTTCTCTGAAGATGCCGTTGAAACTGCTGAAATTGAGATACCAATCTCCAGTCGTATAAATCATCTAATAACCCTTTCAAACCTTATTATTGAAAGAGCGATTGATGCTGATTATAATATAAGAAGATATGAAATTGAAGCCCTGAATTCTTACCAGTCTAATTTTAATGAACTTGTGAAGGCAGGGGGTGTCTTGAGTGAATATAATATTGATTACCTATTAAATAATGCCCTCCAGGCTGAGAACCAGACTGAAAAATCGGTAGAAACACTATACCAGTTTTCAGTTCAATCATCTAAGTCAAGAGCACATGAGCTTGGTCAAAGTTTCTTCCAGCAAACAAAGCTACTGGTCTTGTTCTCAATATCCATTATAAGTGACTTGAAGAACATATCTAGCGTAAACGGTTCAACAACTTCTCTTAATGCTAGTGTGTCATCTGAGCAATCAACTATCTCAAGCCTCGAAGACTGTGGGAATTTGCTTTGCAAATCTGAAAGGTTAAGGGATTCTCTTCTTTTATTGTTGGGTGAAGGTGGAAGCACTACAGCATATCCCACCACACTAGGAGGGTACGAAACTTCGATCACTTATGAAACCACGAATGGAGTAGATGGTAATAATATCACTTTCATGGATTCATACATTCATGAACAATTTATTTACGGTGAAACAAGGTCATCGGTATACGCATTTACGAGGGCCCTTCTTAAGCTAGGAGATGAAGATCCTGGTGTTTATGATAAAGTACTCGATACGTTAGAGGAATCTGTGGGACTGCTTGATGACCAATTGAATAAAATCGAATCTCAGGCTGTCACTACGAGTGTTGATATTTCATCCTACGTTTACATCTCTTTTTAATACTTTTATTCTGAAAATGAAATAGGCCAATTTTTGTCAAAATGTCTTGCTTGATTTTTTTTCTTAAAATCAGGAAAAAATTATTTGTGTGCGATATTAAATTTTATTAAACATTATTAATTCTCTTTTTGTCTTTTAAATTAGAAATCTTAAAGGTGTTTTTTTCCAGCAGTATTTGTTTTCCCACTTCTGTACTGCTTATCTTTGTTATACTAAACTGTTCTTTGCTTCTTTTAATTGGCTACAGTATGTCTCATCATTATAAGGATATGAATATTGTCTTGATTATTAAAACTGATTTGAAATCCTCTAGTGTAGGCAGGTCAAGCAGTATTCCATGTAAATCGAAAATTGTCTAAATAATTGGTAAGTGGCCCTTGCATCACACAATTGTATATTTTAAAGTATATCAATGCCACTGACAGAAAATATAGAAGGAACAGAAACCCACAGAAGTAAATGTAGAACTCCTGCTGTAATATGAAAAACTTTAGCAGAGAGAGACATCCGGAAATAGAATGAATTGAAATAAAATAAAGAATGAAGTTTTGACGCTGTTATTTTGATATCCTGACAAGTAAATAGGCTAAAAAAATATATTCCGAGACATCTTCAACAGAAACGTTAATGCATATGGAAAAAGTGAAAAGAATATGTTTAAATCAATCAGGAAGGTCCATATTCTCCCATACTGAATAATCATGAAATATATAAAACACTCCAGAAACTTACATTAGGCTTTTTATTGAAAAAAAAATACATCTATAAACACAGCAACAGAGAGAGAGAGAGAGAGAGAGAGAGAGAGAGAGAGAGAGAGAGAGAGAGAGAGAGAGAGAGAGAGAGATTACTTTGGTTTCGAATAACCTTTTAAGTTCTTAGATAAAAATCAGTTTATTTGCCAATTATTCTTAAAAACTGTTTTTTTTTTTGTGAATAAAAGCAATCAAAAATTTTTAAATCTGTATGTTTGACCTAGGAATAACGTTTTCAATAGCTAGGATATATATAGATATGCATACATACACCTGTATATATATATATACATATATATATATATATATATATATATATATATATATATATATATATATATATATATATATATATATATATATATATATATACATACATATATATATATATATATATATATATATATATATATATATATATATATATATATATATATATATATATATATATATATATAGATATATATATATATATATGTATATATATATATATATATATATATATATATATATATATATATATATATATATATATATATATATATATATATATATATATATATATATATATATATATATATATATATATATATATATATATATATACATATATATATATATATATCTATATATATATATATATATATATATATATATATATATATATATATATATATATATATATATATATATATATATATATAGATATATATATATATATATGTATGTATATATATATATATATATATATACGTGTGTATATATATATATGTAATTGTATGTGTTTTTCTCTTAGGAGTAATTTACGTATATAAATACAAGTATAGAAAATAAAAAAAACACTCATATACATACACAAAGCCACGCAAACACACACACACACACACATATATATATATATATATATATATATATATATATATATATATATATATATATATATATATTTTTTTTTTTTTTTGGGGGGGGGGGGCTCAACCCATGTCGTCCTGATGGAACTTCCTATTGGGTAGCTTCCTAGGGTATATTGCAGCTACGGCAATATTCCCAGAGAATTTACCTTAAGGTACCAGAATTCTAACTCCGGGAGCGAGTATCCCTCGTGAAAGGGATATCGCGACATTTCAGAGGACGTATTGTTGACACGCCACATGGCAATCTGCACCCCGAACAGAGATTACGTATCGCAGGGGTCAATTGGCAAGAAACGAAATCGGGAAAGAAAAAAGGGGAGCCGCTCCCAAGGCTTCCTATCTCCCGTTTCGTAAGCGTGCCTGGCGCCAATCCTGGCGGCATCTGTATTCCTTTTTGCGTAGCTTAACAACTCGGTGTTTTTTCCTGTGTTTCTCGCAAATCTTGGATTTATTCTCCTTTTCATGGCTTCTCCAACTTCGTCGACATCAGATAAGTTGAGTACCATTTCTTTTATGTATAAATGTAGGCTCTTGGTAAATTTTTAAGTGATTAATAGTATTAATCTTTGTTACAAGAGCCGTAGCCTACCGGAGGCGTCATGGACGCTGTCGCTCACTAGGTATAAGTTTAGTTAGCCAGAGCGACATTCCCGGTTGTTTTGCTTTAATAAATTCTAGCTATTTAGAGTTACATAGGATTTCCTTTCGTGCTTTAGTATTATTTTGACGAAGTATTCGCCAACTCTGGCCTACGCTAGGCCATGTAGCCTAGTTGTTTGGTCCTAGTATTTTCGCATTGTTTTGGTTTTCCAAGTGTATTAAAATTTTATTGAAGCTTCAGGCTGTTTTTTATACATTTAAGATTATGTTGAATATTTCCAAGATAGTATACGAGTGAGTTTCGGTGATTTAGGTAATCGATTCTCTTGGTGCCTAGGCTAAGTTGCTTATGGAGCTTTAGTATACTTTCTCATACTCCCCGGTTGCTTTCTTTTCTTCGGAGAAGGTATGCAATCCCTTTCCCTCTGTTTAAGCCTTGGGCTTATCCCTAAGTGGTTTATCTGAATTAACTTTCAATAAAACTATACTGGGGTGTTACTGTACCTTCCTGTTCCAGTAAGTCTGGTTTCAAAGAGGGACAGAACAACAGAGTTTTTAGTCTGAGTCTGTGTTTGTCTGGCTTGGGGTAGAGTCTCCCTCGCTGGCCTGACACAGACATAGGAGGCTTAGCCTCCTTAGGCCACCACCGAAGGTTTCTGTACGAGATGATTCCTTCTTTTGTGATCTACCAGACTAGTCCTCGATGCTGTTCTCGGGGGAGGATAAGATTCTTTCCCTGGGAGTAGCAACACCTTCCTTGTTTTGGTTCTCTGGGAGCTGGCAAGTATTGCTGGCCTCCCTCATTGGATCTCCCTTAGGCTAAGATGAGTTTCTTGGCTGCGGGTGATCCGTCACTAAAGCAAGGTTGGTAGGACCCTCTTTTGTCCCTTCCTCTCTATCTCTGTAATGTCATAGCCATTACAGTACTATACGTCATTCTACATCTGGACCTAGAATAGGTTAGGATGTGGAATTGACTCAGTCCCTTGCCGGCCGGCAGCTCCGTCTTCTGCTTTGAGTGCTGCCCGGACCTCCCTTGGTCCCTCATCCATGCCTGCCTGTAGAGCCAGACGGCATTGGTCAGGAAGCCTGAATTAGATTCTCCCCTTCCTTATATGCACTCTCTCGGATTGCCGGGCTTGGAGTTAGTGTACTCTCTTATCCCGGCCTATGAGGCCGGCAGCCGGGCAGTCGTAGTCCTCTGGTTCTTTTGGTGCCGGCTGGCATCGGTTGTGTACCTTTGCCGGCCGGCTAATGTCAGACCTTGTCTGCCAGTCGCCAAGAGTGTGGCCGGCAGCCGGGTACTACCTTGTGTAGTTGCAGGCCAGCAGTCATTGCCGGCCGACATTGGTTGAACCAGCGTTCTGCCGCCTTATAGCTGTTATGTAGTATACTTTAAAGCTAGTTTTGGTGTGTGCCGGCCGGCATGTTGCCGGCGCCGCAAGTGCCGGCCGGCACATAACCTCCTATACTGTACCAGTATTCTTCAGTATAACAGATACTGTAAGAAGAAATCCATAGTATAGGTTTTGGTACAGTACCGTGTGTTCTAACACTTTTGTGTTTCCTTCCACAGCCCTTTGCTGTTGCCCTACAGATAAGAAAGTGAGTTCTTTCTTGTCTATTATCCAGGATTTTAAAATCATTGCTTAGGTGTTAGTTCCACCTGTTTCCTCTGGAAACTTTGCATTGGTTATTCTAGAAGATATTAACCATTCGATTTTATTATCTGGAAGGCTGCAGCAATTGGTTGTGAGGGAAACACAAGTGTGTGTCTTTCCTTTCTGAATTGTTATGCTATACTATGCATATCCAGTGATACATAGTTCACTTGATACTCATGGAAATTTCTTCTCTTTACAGGAGGACCCTCCGAAGTGCGGAAGTGTTTTCTGCAACGTCCGTAGCAAGAACCTCTGCGGACATGAGTTTTGTAGGAGACACGCAGAATGCGCTGTCTCCAAGTGTGATATTCGGTATTGGGACCCTCAGGTATGTACTGTGTGCACTAACCTGATTACTGAGGCCTTTGATTCCCCTAGGACGGCGGAATCAAGGGATATAGCTAGGAAGAAGCTTCGTACCTGGGTAAGGGGCTTCCAGAAGAACACCTCTGGACCTTATCTTCCAAGTGAGAAGATGAGGGCTTATCTTTTCCCTAAGGCATCACCTGATGCAGTGATTCCCCAGCCTCAAGAGGAGATCCCCCAAGTTCAGATCCAGGTGGATGCTGAAGTCGCGGTCGCTATACAAGACATCCAGTTAGATGACAGGATGTCTGACGTGGACGAGTGTCTGGAGGAAGACCTCCTGGCAGAAGCCCAGGATGAAGTTCAAGCCCCAGACGTTGTAGAGGAAGAGGTCAACGAGGTGTCGGCTACTCCGGTTCAGATCCCGGAGCCTATTCCCTCAATATCGGCCGGTCTCCCAGTAGAGCTGGGACGGGCCCTCTCCTCCATTGTTGGAATGATCCAACAAATGCAGAAGGAGAATCAGGAGAAGGCGGCTGCAATGGAACTGCGAATGCAGAGCCTTGCAGAATCACATGGGCGCAGATGCTAACCCATGGAGGTATGCTGAGCACATGCCGATGACGACTGGAAAGATCGTCATCTCGGATAAGCTGGGCTCAGTTCCCCTAGAGGAGGGGGAATTCTGGCCCAGCAAGGCATCATATCCGGACTGTTATGTCCGGCTGACGAAGGAACCAGCTTCAAAGGAGGAGACAGAGCCGAAGGAGATCATAGTGATGGACCATGCTAAGGCTCAAGCTCTGCTTTCATCTTCGTTGAAAGAGAGGGGCTTCTCCAACTCAAAGGTAGCTGCACTGAGCAAGAAGCTCCCTTCCTTTGTGTCCTCTCCTGCTAGAGCCTTCCCCTTTTTACAGAAAGGGTTTGCGGCTGTACTAAAAGCAGTCGAGGCCGGCAAGCCTTGCCCCTCCCTGGAGGAGTGTAAACCCTTGTCGTTGGCCCTGCCTATGGACCACAAAGACTGGAAGGACGTCCATCTTACGTTCTCAGTTGGAAAGTTGGAGTTTGATATTGCCGGACGTCAGTTCGGCGAGGACCTCCCTAAGCTGTCTGACTTTCTCTTGTGGAGAGAGTTCGAGACAGAAGAAAGAATGGCTGCCTCCATGTCTCTTCAGACTACTCTTGAGACGATAGCAAGTGACCCCAAGGTCCATGAAATGTTCATGGTGGTGGCCAAGACTCATCTGGCCACAGTGGCGAAGGACCTTTATGGCTTCGTCAAGGCGAGGAGAGCTTGTAGGGAGTTCGTGTTCACCTCGGCTACGGTGAGGCACGAGCCAAGGAAACTAATCTCCTCCAACATTTGGGGCAAAGACCTTTTCCCTACCGATTTGGTCAAAGAAGTTGTTGATAAGGCCAACTTGGAGAATAGAAACCTTCTCCAGAATTGGGGCCTGGCTATCAAAAGAAAGTCTTCCCCGGATGAGGGTCCTCAACCAAAGAGGTAGACTACGAGGACTTAGCTACTGTCTCGGCCAGCCAAGCCTTTTAGACAGCAACAGCAACTGCAATTGCCATTGCCTCTAGTGCCCCAGATCGTGGCACAAACCCCGACCACTTTTCAGTGGGTACCCCAGGCCGTGTCGACACAGTCCACGGCATTCACCCCAGCGTTCGAAGGGCAGTCTACTTCCTTCCGAGCAAAGCCTAGAGGAGCAGCCAGAGGCTCGTCTAGGCGCCCCTCAAGGGGAAGGGGATTCAGGGGTGGTCGTGATCAGGGAGGCAAGACCTCAGGACGGCAGTCCAAGTGAGATGATACTGGTAGGAGGCAGACTTCTGAAATTTCGGGATCGGTGGACCTTCGATCCCTGGGCCTATAGCCTACTCAAGAATGGACTGGGCTGGAGCTGGTACAGCACTCCACCCCCGTGCCTTCGGTTTTTCCAACACTCCACCCCCGTTCTGGAGGAGTATGTTCAAGAACTGTTGGAGAAAAATGTGATCCGAAAGGTGAAGTCCATCAAATTCCAAGGGAGGCTGTTTTGTGTTCCCAAGAAAGACTCGGAAAAGCTCAGAGTCATTCTGGACTTGTCGCCACTCAACAAGTTCATAGTGAATTGCAAATTCAAAATGCTAACACTGCAACACATAAGGACCTTACTGCCCAGAGGGCATACTCCGTCTCTATAGACTTGTCAGACGCCTATTGGCACATTCCAATCAATCATCGACTCTCCCCCTCTTCAGGCTACAACGAAGACTATACGCCTTCGGAGCCATGCCATTCGGGCTAAACATAGCCCCAAGGATTTTTACGAAGCTTGCGAGCGTAGCTCTCAAACAATTACGCCTAAAGGGAATTCAGGTAGTAGCCTACCTGGACGACTGGTTGGTGTGGGCAGCATCCGAGACAGAATGCTTGCTAGCTTCCAGTCAAGTGATCCAGTTCCTAGAGTACCTAGGCTTCAAGATCAACAGAAAAAAGTCTCGACTTTCTCCATCTCAAAGATTCCAGTGGCTGGGAATCCACTGGGACCTTTTGTCACACCGTTTCTCCATCCCGGTGAAGTAAAGGAAGGAGATAGCGGGTTCTGTCAAGAGACTTCTAGATTCTGAAAGGATATCAAGACGCGAACAGGAGAGGGTACTGGGCTCTCTCCAGTTTGCTTCGGTGACAGACCCAGTACTAAGAGCACAGCTAAAGGATGCAACCGGAGTTTGGAAAAGTTATGCATTAAACGCGCGAAGAGATCTGAGAAGACCAGTTCCGCTTCGGCTACGTACTCTTCTCAGGCCTTGGTCCCAAGCCAGACATCTAAAGAAGTCGGTTCTTCTTCAGCCACCTCCCCCGTCGGTGACAATTCACTCAGACGCCTCGAAGGAGGGATGGGGAGGTCACTCTCATCGGAAAAAAGTCCAGGGGACTTGGTCCAAGCTATTCAAGACCTTTCACATAAACTTTCTAGAAGCTATGGCAGTGCTCCTTACCTTAAAGAAAGACTCCCCGCGTCACTCGATCCACATAAGGTTGGTGATGGACAGCGAGGTAGTTGTGAGATGCTTGAATCGACAAGGATCGAAGTCACCACCTCTCAACCAGGTGATGTTGGCCATCTTCCGATTGGCGGAAAAGAAGAAGTGGTACCTGTCGGCAGTTCACCTTCAAGGAGTCCGCAATGTGACAGCGGACGCTCTATCCAGGTTCACACCGATAGAGTCGGAATGGTCCTTAGACGCAGGATCATTCTCCTTCATTCTGAATCAAGTCCCAGAACTGCAGATAGACGTCTTTGCGACGAAAGACAACAAGAAGTTGCCCCTGTACGTGTCCCCGTACGAGGATCCCTTAGCGGAAGCAGTGGACGCGATGTCCCTCGACTGGAACAGATGGTCCAAGATTTATCTGTTCCCTCCTCACAACCTTCTGTTGAGGGTCCTCAACAAACTGAGATCCTTCAAGGGGGTAGCGGCAATAGTGGCCCACAAGTGGCCGAACAGCGTGTGGTTCCCCCTGGCATTGGAACTACAGCTTAAGTTTGTACTGCTACCAGATCCAGTTCTGACCCAGCGAGACCAGAAGTCGACTGTCTGCGCTTCATTACAGACAACCCGGACCCTGCAGCTCATGATTTTCTCTCCCTAGCAGTGAGAAAGCGTTTCGGGATTTCGAAAGCCAGCATAGACTAGAGGCATATAAGTGCAAATCTACTAGAAGGCAATATGAATCATCTTAGAGAAAATGGGTGGCCTTTGTCAAGGCGAAGAATCCGCAGTAGATTTCGACAGACTTCTGCTTATCTTTCTTCATCCACCTCCATGGTCAAGGATTGGCAGCTAACACGATTTCAGCGGGTAAGTCTGCTTTGACAAGACCCATTCTATATGCCTTCCAGGTCGACCTAGGTAACGAGATCTTTGATAAAGTCCCGGAAGCCTGCGCTAGGCTCAGACCTTCAGCACCTCCAAAGCCCATTTTATGTTCTTTAGACAAAGTTCTTCATTTCGCTTCTCTGTTGAGCAATGAAGAGTGTGCGTTAAAGGATTTGACACAAAAAGTTATTTTCCTATTTGCACTCGCGTCCGGGGCCAGGGTTAGTGAGATTGTAGCCCTCTCGAGAGAGGCAGGTCGTGTTCAGTTCCTGGATGGGGGAGAACTGAACCTGTTTCCGGATCCTATATTTCTCGCCAAGAATGAGTTACCCACCAACAGGTGGGGTCCCTGGAGAATCTGCCCTCTGAAAGAAGATGCATCTCTATGTCCAGTAGAATGCCTAAAGGTCTATCTTCATAGAACTTCAGACTTCAAGGGTGGTCAACTATTCAGGGGAGAAACATCAGGCTCAAATTTATCTCTGAATCAACTCAGAGCGAAAATCACATATTTTATTCGCAGAGCGGATCCTGACAGCACACCCGCAGGTCACGATCCGAGGAAAGTTGCCTTATCCTTAAATTTCTTTAATTGTATGGATTTTGAACATCGCCGTTCATACACTGGCTGGAAGTCTTCCAGAGTGTTCTTCCGCCACTATGCGAAGCAAGTAGAGGAACTAAAGAGATCTGTGGTAGCAGTGGGTCGCATCGTTAACCCTACTGTTTAACTCTGCGAGGAACAGTGGTTTTAATTGGGACGATTAATTCCAGGGTGAGTGTGTAGTTACATACTGTACTACAAACTAAGTGAGGGCACTGAGTTGCCCATGTAGACTGTTCCATTTCTAAAGGTGAACCTAGCATAAGTGCAGACATGTGTGCCGAGCGTTTCTAACGCTAATGTCATTGATTTGTAAAACACACTTTTATGACTTTGATACCTTGGTATCTTAAAAGTGGCATTTAATGTTTTTTCTTTCAGACAAACAAGTTCTGTTTACTATCATACTTATGCTTAAAGTTTTGGGTTATCCTTTTCTTATATATATATATATATATATATTATATATATATATATATATATATATATATATATATATATATATATATATATATATATATAATTGTGGTTAACCTGTGTATTTATTGCCTGTCAATAAACTAGTTCTTGAGAACCTTGCGTCTCCTTCACCTGTGTCAATTTATTGGTATAATTGAGCATTCATTCTATGTACCTTATCTGGGATAATTCTAATAGAATTGTTCCTTTATGCAAGTATGTTGCATTGGTTTTTCCTCCTATGCGGATATAAACCTTTGTCCAATACAATTATTGTGCGGAGAACTGGTCGATATTTCATATTGACGCAGTGGTTCTTTACAAACTATGCTTTACTTAATATAGGGTGAGACCACTATATTAGCTTACCTGGTATTTATACATAGGTATATGTACTCTTCGAGACTTTTCCAGAGTCTAGTAGGACTCTTCCCTGTAGGGGGCAGGAAGTTATAACATGGTTTATAGTTAGTTGAAAAGATGTATAACGGTAACATCTTAGGTCTCTAGGTCTAGTCGACCGGGAAAAACTACCTCCGGGGAGTACGGCACGTTCTGAGAATCCACAGATACAGTAATGCTCTGGTATACTTCCATCAGGACGACATGGCTTGAGCCCAAAAAACGGATTTGAGCGAAGCGCAAAATCTATTTTTGGGTGAGAAGGCAATGTCGTCCTGATGGACCCGCCCTTTCCTTTCTAAGAAAGGGTTGTAGGACCCCTCCCTAAATACAGTATCTGTAGCACCTCGTGTACGCTACAAGGAATACAGATGGCGCCAGGATTGGCGCCAGGCACGCTTACGAAACGGGAGATAGGGAGCCTTGGGAGCGGCTCCCCCTTTTTCTTTCCCGATTTCGTTTCTTGCCAATTGACCCCTGCGATACGTAATCTCTGTTCGGGGTGCAGATTGCCATGTGGCGTGTCAAGAATACGTCCTCTGATATGTCGTGATATCCCTTTCACGAGGGATATTCGCTCCCGGAGTTAGAATTCTGGTACCTTAAGGTAAATTTTCTGGGAATATTGGCGTAGTTGTAATATACCCTAGGAAGCTACCCAATAGGAACGCTCAAATCCGTTATATAAACATGTATATATATATATATATATATATATATATATATATATATATATATATATATATATATATATATATATATATATATATATAACCACCTGTTGAGATACTACCACCAGAGAGTTATGGGGTCCTTTGACTTGCCAGACAGTACTGCCTTCGATAATTTTCTCTGGTTACGGTTTACTTTCCGTTTGTCCTACACATACATCGAAGAGTCTGGCATATTCTTTTCAGATTTTCATCTGTCCTCATACACCTGACAACACTGAGATTAGCAAACAATTCTTCTTCACCAAAGGGGTTAACTACTGCACTGTAATTGTTCAGTGGCTGCTTTCCTCTTGGCAAGGGTTAGAAGAGACTCTTTAGCTTTGTAAGCAGCTCTTCTAGGAGAAGGACACTCGAAAATCAAACCATTGTTTTCTAGTCTCGGGTAGTGCCATAGCCTCTGTATCATGGTCTTCCACTATCTTTGGTTGGAGTTCTCTAGCTTAAGGGTTCACCCTGGCACGCTTTCCTATCTGTTTTTGCTTCCTCTTGTTTTGTTAAAGTTTTTATGGTTTAATAAGGAGATATTTATTTTGATATTCTTAAAATATTTATTTTTCCCTTTTTCCTCTCCTCACTGAGCTATTTTCCCTGTTGGAGCCCTGAGCTTGTAGCACTCTGCTTTACCAACTTGGGTTGTAGCTTAGCAATTAATAATAATAATAATAATAATAATAATAATAATAATAATAATAACAACAATATATAGGTTTATGTATTTATTTAATTATATATATATATATATATATATATATATATATATATATATATATATATGTGTATATGTATATATATATATATATATATATATATATATATATATATTATATATATATATGTATATATTATATATATATATATATATATATATATATATATATATATATATACATACATAAATATGCATGAGTGTGTGTGTCTGTTTATATAAACTGTTTGCTGTATAATCGTTTGTGAGTGTTTGTGTAATGTTTCGGAGGATATAAAATTTGAAAAGTGAAAAAAAAGAGATGTAGTATTGAAAATGAATAAAAACTAAGATCACCTCCAATGGAAATGTAGTGAAACAACAAATAAGGGTTATGAACCAAATTTTGTAGATTATCAAT
>NC_090734.1:162948262-162983262 GCF_036898095.1 Palaemon carinicauda
AACCAATAGATTCAGATTGAAGACAAATTTTGGTTTAGCCATGAGTAGACTTCGACAGCAGAGCATCATGTTTCTGAAGGATGTGGATTACTTGGATCATTATCAGAAAATCTTGCAAGAGCAAGAAGATAGAGGATTCATTGAAAAGGTGATCTATAATAAATCTGATGTCGATTGTCATTACTTGGCATATCATGGAGTGCTTAAAGACAGTGCCACTACTCCAATAAGAATAGTGTTTGATTGCTCATCAAAACATGGTAAAAATGGATTATGCCTGAATGATTGTCTATGGACTGGACCACACGTAACGGCTGATCTACTCAGAGTCCTGCTGCAATTTAGAACTAAAACTTTTGCTTGCATTAGTGATATTGAGAAGGCCTTTTGAATGGTACAGTTACGTGAAGAAGATCGCAATTATACGCCCTTTTTTATGGTTGGAAAATCCAACAGATGCCAGTAGTAAATTAATAGTATACAGATTTAGAGTAGTATTATTTGGAGCTACATGCTCACCTTTTCTTCTAAATGCAGCCATCATGCATCACTTGTCCACTGTGGGTCTCGTGGTTACCCTGGTCCAATACAGTGGATGTAGTGGAAAGACTGAAGAAAGGTTTGTACGTAGATAATTTGCAATTTACGGCTAATGGAGAATCTGAGTTGATGAATTTATACTTTAATGCCAACAAAATATTTGCTCTGGCTCACTTATATTTGAAGGAGTGGGTTAGCAATAGCGAGTCTATACAAACTATTGCTGTTGCTTATCAAATTGAAGCCAAACAAAAACAAATTCATAAAGCATTGGGATTGAATTGGGATATAATTAAAGACATTTTAACTATCAATCCAACTTATATTAATAGATTGAGTCAAACAAAGACAGAGATTCTCAGTACCGTTGCCCAAATATACGATACATTGGGATTGCTTTTCCCTGTTACTATGAAAGTAAGGATATTTTTGCAGAGATTGTGGAAGAAACATCTGGATTGGGACGAACAACTCACCAACCCACTACAAGAGGAATGGAGTAAAATACGCAAGGACTTGGAGAAGTGTTTTGAAATATCGTTTCCTAGGAGGGCTAGCCTAGGAACTGGTGATACCTTACACATATTATGCGTATATATATATTATATATATATATATATTTATATATATATATATATATATATATATATATATATATATATATATATATATATATATATATATATATATATATATATATATATATATATATATATATATATATATATATATATATAATATATATATATATATATATATATATATATATATATATATATCATATTATATATATATATATATATATATATATATATATATATATAATATATATATATATATATATATATATATATATATATATATATATATATATATATATATATATCCATCTAAAAATTTCCTGAGTACACTTTACATAGCCCGATACTCATCAGACGAGTACCAACGTGTTCTTATGATCGCTCGAGAGGTGCCTTATACCCCTCGGCAAGTAAATGTAATGTTGCTCTGTCAATAGAGTGAATTGTTAGATTTTGTGAAAATATCCACTGTGATGGAATTAAACTGTCACCAATAGCTTCACAACACGTCACTTTATTAGACTTAAGACACGTTACCTCTAACAGAGTTCAGTGATCGTGCACCACAATTTATGAAAGTCATAGTTCTCTCAAAATGGTCATTAATCTCACTGCATAAACCACATACGTCTACAATATTTTCATACACGTATTAGGACATTATTCCCCCTATGAGCTTCTCATTCCAGGAGAAGGTGCGCACCCGACTTCTCTAGTTTATGATATACAGAGGACTCTCCAACCCAGAATAGGGCATGGCATGTATTACACAGAAATGTAACATAAATTATATACATAGAAGTCCACACCCTCAAAAACAGACGTCTTTCACAAAAAAAATGGTCACAGTATAGTGTATAAGATACTTTCACTCATTTCTTCTTATGACCTCTGCAATTTTAATCAGAATACCAAAAGTAAAAAAAAAAAATAGCACCAGTATCGGTATTACACAACCTCATCAATAACCTCCCTCTGGTTGTGTGCAATATAGGTTTTTTGGGCAGGACAGGATTAGTAATAGATATTCCTTTATTCCTCGATTTTACTTCTCCGAGTGTATGGCACAATTTCGCAACACAACTCAACACCACCGTTTTGGCATTTTTGAAATTACTATTACTATTGCACTTGTAACTATCAATCGATAGCCACTAGCCGTTTTCCCAAGAAAATCATTCAGCTTCCCGCCCTTCTCTTATAGCTCTAAGTATAAGGTATTAACATCTACACCTCTAACACTGCCTTTCCTCGAGGCTGAACTTCAATCCTGTAGGGAAGCGCCCCGGCCCCAGCAACCAGCAGTTATATAAATACATAAATAATACATCTTCTGCCTGACGGATCACACCTGACCTACTTAACCTCTCTCTCTCTTTGTTTTAGTTTCTCTCAGCAGTATGTCATACGTATTGCTAGAATCAGGAAAATTATCACAATACTTTACTTATACATTAAGCACCATCATAAGAACACATTGTTAATATCAATTTTATTTAGAACACGTCAAAAGAAGAAATGTCGAGGAATGTCGCGTATGCAGGGATCAGGAGGTATACTCTGATTGACACTTTTGAACACCATGTCTTCTAGAACCATATGTATGTGTGCTTGATGATGCTTTGTATAATGTATAATGTTAGATTTAACCATCTTCACTCGGTACGGACCAAAATGTACCGGCTCTAGTTTGTGTTTCCTATGTTGTAATCTTTCCAAATACACACGATCGCCCACAAATACTTTTACCGGTGTGGCTTTGAACAGACCATCATACTTTGAGCTCTGTTTTTCATTAGCTCTTTCCAAAAACCTTTCAGTGGTGTTCATTACTATCCTTAGAAAATTTAGTAAATAGTCACAGTATTGCTCAGTTGAATAATTTGGCAACTGTTAAAAATTATTGAGGACCGTATATGGTAACACAAGATAATAATAGCTTGTCCTTGAGCGAAGCATTGTACGCAATGTTCAAAGGTAGCTCAGCTGTTGGAAGACGGCATGCCAATGAAGGGGGTATTAAGCCACTAAGTAACGTAAAATTCGCACCAATTCCCTATCATGCGATTCCACCGAGCCATTACCTGAAGGCCTATATGCCGTCCCTGAAAAGTGTTCAATTTTAATCAAGTCTGTGACCAATTTCACCACCTTATTTATAAATTCGAGACCACTACCATTTATCAAAATGTTAGGGAGACTAAACACAGTATTATGTATTAACGTAATTTTCTATTTTGTTTACGTCAGCCTTGCTACTGCATTTTGGTTTCATATAAAATTAGCGTAAGATGTAGTCAATAAGGTTTAAATTGTAAATTTTTTTTATTTCTTTTTTATTTAAGTGCTGTTTTAACCTCCCCCCCCCCCCCCCGCTCTCTTAAAGATTTATAAATGTCTAGTTTAATGCCTGTTTCTTTTCTGTCTTTCTCGAGTCCTTGGTGAGAAGAGACACCTGTGTTTACGTGCATGGAACTCGATGGTTAAAAGACACAGTTCGAGCTCGACGCTCCCCGGATCTACTGCAGCAGCTGGCTTATGTGAGCTTTTCAGAGGATTGCGACGCCAATGTTTAACGGCTTTTAGCAGGCACATTTCTGCCACCTGCGGTGATTTGTAATTCCTGTGTGTTCTCTTCTGCGGTCCTCAGGGCCGAAGTAGGAATCCCGGCCTCAAGGTGGACACAGGAGAGACACCGCCATCAATGCATCCCCGTCATAGGCAGTTACGAGAGCTTTGGAGCTCGTGGTAACATGTAGGGAGGCAGTTGCCAGGTAGGAAATATTGTTTACCTTCTTTTTGGGTTAGGACTGAAATGCACTCCCTACGGTAGCTGAGTGTTAGTGGAGTCGCTAACTTGGTAAGAGCAGGGGCTGATATCATCCGGCCCCAAAGAGTGTGAGAATACATATTTCTATTTTTGTTTCCTATGTGTGTGGTTAATTATTCAAATGTTTGACTCTCTCTCGTTGAGAGTGTGGTGTTTCCCATTGGGGAATTTTGTTAATTGTTAATTGTTCTTTGTTAATTCTAAGTTGTAAATTGTTAGATGTTAATTATCAACTCTGATTGTTAGGTAGTCACAAGTTTGACTGTTCGAAATTTTGTTGTTGTTAGATATTGTTAAGTTTTCTCAAGTATTTTTGTTTCCGCTGACCATTTTACTGCTGGGTATTTTTTTAAACACTGACCTCTCTTATCGTGCAATAGGAGCCTGCACCAAGGCCAAACAAGGGTCGTAATATATTTGGGGACCGTGACAGGATCGAGAGCTTAGGGTATCCGTAATTTTGGGCGGTGGAGCGACACTCGGGTGGACTCTTGTATATCTATTTTTTTTGTTTTAGTGTTGCGTTTCTCTCTTGAATTTTTTTCCTTGTTTTACGAAATGGAGGAATTTGTTTTTGATCCAGCTGATTTTTTGGGGTCATTTGATTACCTTAAGTATTTTCCCCTGCTAGGTAAGAAACAATTAGTTGAGTGTGCTAAATGGTTGGGTGTTCCGCAGACGATTATGGACACCAGAGCAGAGATATTTGTAGTAGTTAGGGATAAAATAAAACAAGAGTTAGCTTAAGCAAAGCTGAGCATTCAAAAAGTGAGAGGGAGGTAATTGGTGATAGTGAGGAGAGTTTGAGTGAGGGTTTAGAAGAGGACAAAGTAAGAATGAAGGCTGGTCTAACTCTGTTTGAGGATCCTCCTGTCGTAGGTACCATGAACGAAGGTCCAGCAAATTTTCCCCAAGGTCCTGGTAATATGTCCTCCAATCCGTTCTTGGCGCCCCCTGATTCTGTACCCTTCAAATCTCTGGCCCATGTTAATGTGTTGGGTGACTCCATGGAGGAGAAGGAATACAACCTTATTTGCAAACACATATAGTTGCGAAAAAGGGACTTTGAGGAGAACGAGTGGGTAAGGTGTCATGAGTTGGAGATGGCGGAATTAGATATAAAGATGGCTAGTTTGTAGGGGGCCAATTTGATAAATTACCCTAAAAATACCTTCCAAGATCAGTTAAATATAGGTGCTGCACTAAAATTGGTGCCATTGTTTGACGAAAAGGATGTCCCTGAGTTCTTCAAGGCATTCGAGCGTGTGGCCTCCCGATTGTCTTGGCCCGCAGAAATGTGGACTGCACTAATACAGTGTAGGTTAGTGGGCAAGGCAATTCGGGTGTATAATGCCTTGGAGGAGGGAGTAGTTTGGGATTACCAGAAGGTAAAAGCATTAATTATAAAGTCTTACAACTTGGTCTCTGAGGCCTACCGCCTACAGTTTAGCAACTATATGAAAGACCCTGCGCAGTCTTTCGAGGAGTTTGCGATCGTCAAGGAGGAACAGTTTTACGACTGGATGAAATGTCGTCAGATAGTCACTTTCGCTGTGTTACGTGAACTGTTGCTCCTTGAGGAGTTTAAGGAGGCCAGTAGCAGGGAGTTGAGAGTTCACCTGGAGGAGGTAAAAAGTGTGAAATTGAGTAGTGCCGCTCAGTTAGCAAATGAATTTGTATCGACTCACTGTTCAGGTAGTGGTGGTTTTACGTATAAGACTTTAAATAATCAAACATCTTGCTCCCCTATTAGTGGTAGGAGAGGGGAAACCTCCTCATCGACTCCCCATATCCCTTATTATGGCAACATTATTTCTAATTATTTTTCAAGTGATAGGGATGTGGGTAGAGTCCAAGGAGGTCCTCCTCCACCTAAAGTTTTTGCTAATTGAGACTTCCCAGGTGGGGGAAATAACATGTATAATGAAAATAGAAGCTTAGACCGTAAAGGCAGAAGTTTTTGGATGCAACAAGCCCGGGAATTTCCAAAACCAGTTCAATGCTCGCAGGATATACTTACAGCGCAATAATCAAAGTCCTCTAGCTTTGGTTAATGATAAGTCAGAGGTTAGTAGCAGTAGTACTGTAGAAAGACCAGTAGTCGATAGGAGTAGTTTAGTAAATAGTAGTAAGCCTAATGTTGCAAATCCCCAGTCATGACTCAAGTACGACAAATATGTGTGGCTTAGAAAGTGTATTTTTTACTCTAGTATTGTCCAGGTAAAGTTTTTTCGGGACACTGGTTCTGCCAGGTCGTTAGCCCAGAACACCGCTCTAAATGGTTTTGAAAAATATACTGAAAATCTTGTATTGTTTTCCGGATTCAGTTGTGTCTGCTCTTTTGGTTAATGTCCGCATGTCTTTTCAAAGATAAGATCATGTCACTGAGTTGGCTGTGGTGGATAGTCTACCTATCCCGGGTATTGATGTATCCTGGGAAATGATATGCTGGATAGTGAAGGACGGGAGCTGTTCCCTATATTATCAGTAAAGGCTGGTCCCGTGGCTGTAATGACTCGGTCAGCAGCAGAAGCTGCTAATTTACTTGATGTGGAAAGCGATGATGACTTAATGTTAAGTAGTGTAGAGTTAGATATTTTAAGACCCGGGCCAGTAGAGATTAGTTGTAGTGATGTAGTTAATATGAAACTTGATTGGGACAGAGCTAGTTTTATTGAAGCTTAAAAAGATGAATTTAATTTTGATTTGGGCGATTTTGAGGATCTGACTAAACCTAGGTTTGCAGTTGTAAAGGGTTCATTATATAGGTTTAGTCATCCTGTATCTGATAATTTGAATAAAACTGGTCGGGTGGAACAGATTGTGGTAACTTCTCAATTCAGAAATTCTGTTTTGGAGTTAGCTCATGCTAATTTTTTTTTTCAGGACATTTGGGTGTGTTAAAAACTTTTCATAGCCTAGCTAGGTATTTTTGGTGGCCTGGGATTAAATTGAGTGTGAAGCAGTTTATCAGAGAGTGTGAGACTTCTCAGGTTACGGGTAAACCAAATCGGGGGATCCCAAAGCCCCGTTGTATCCCATACCTGCTATAGGTGATTCATGTTCTGAGTTATTAATTGATGTGGTAGGTCCCATACCCAAAACTAAAACAGGTTACGTATATTTACTAACTATCATAAATATAGCCTCACGCTTTCCTGAAGCTATACCTATGAGGCATATAACTTCCAAAACTTGTCTTTGAAAAATTCATGGATTTCTTTTCCAGGTATGGTCTCCCTCATGTAATTCAGACCGACTGTGGGATGAATTTCACGAGTAAGGTATTTAGGGGTAAGTGTGTTGAACTGGCCATTCAGCACGTTACCAGCGTACCTTATCACCCGTAAAGTCAAGGGGTGGTGGAAAGGTTCCACCAAACCCTCAAATATGTCCTGAAGAAATATTGTTATGATCATGATAGTGACTGGGACAAACCCCTCACTCTTGCCCTTTTTGCTATCAGGAATCCCCCTAACTCTTCCACTAGTGTAGCTCCTTTCTTGTTGATATTTGGGCACAATGTTCGTGGACCATTGGAAATTGTTTTTGAAATGCTCAAATCCAACCGGAAGGAGGAAATAAATGTTAAAAGGTTTGCGGAAGACTTGAAGGGAAGAATGGTTAGTGCCTGGAAGTTTGTCAGGGAAAGTTTGGGACGGTCCCAGGCAGTAATGAAGAACAACTTTGACAAAAAGGTAAATGTATATTCATTTGAACCTGGGTAGTTGGTTTTTGTGCTGAGTATGGACCCGGTTAGTTTTCTCGAACCAAGTTAAAAGGGTCCTTGGAAGGTTTTGAGGAAACTGACAGAGGTTAACTATGAAATTGAGGCTCCTAGTTCAAGCTGTAAATGTAGATTATTTCATGTTAATCGTCTAAAACCTTATATTGATAAGCAAGGTGATCCATTAGCGATAGTGTCCGAGTCTGTGTCTGTGGTATTGGATGTGTCTCCCGAGAACTTTGACGAGTTAGTGTGTCAGTTTCCTTCAGAGACGTTGGGTGAAAATATGCAAAATTTGGAGATGTTAAAAAGCAGTTTAGATTATTTAGATATTAACACCCGAGAGGTGCTTAATTTAATCTATTCCTGTTCAGATCTTTTTTCAGGATGCTCCGGTAGGACGAATATTTTAACCCTGGATAGGTACGCTCCTCGGACACCCCTTTAAGGGTATACTCGGACACGCGCGACCCCGACGCCAAAAAAAAATTCTTGAAAAATCAGTTTTTGCAGTAACCTCCTTTTTTCTTTTGCCAAAAAAAACTTCAATGAATGCTTAAAACAACTGTAAAGATAAATACTACTCATCTGCAGAAAAACTATTTATTATAAATATTTTAAAAGATTAAGTAGAAAAAAAGATCTTGCATAAAAATTCATAAAAAAAAGTTTATACATATATACACAAATCCTTTTAGGAATTGAATCTTGAATGTTAAGAACACATCTTGATGTATTTTGGATGAAGTCAGACCCATGGAGGTGAAGATCTGAAATGAGAAAAAAAGGGTAACTTTTTTTGGCCAAAAAAAATTGTCCAAATTTCATGAACTTTTTTGGGTACCCAAATGAAATAGGAAGTGGCTATTTTTTTAGGGAATAAACATATGTTATCTTAAAATAGAACTATGTAAAAAAATCTTCATTATATTGTAAATTACATTTATATCAGGGGCCATATCTAAAGGTATTTTTTTGAGTACTTAGAAATTTCGTAAAATAATACATATATTTAATATATAATATGATATTTATGCAGGTACAAATATACCAAAATATCACAAATTCTATAGGGAACATGAATATATATAGATAGGGCAACTTACGCTTCGGATACGTCCACAAAATGGCCGCCAACCACACTGACTCAGACTCTCTAATCTGCCACTTGAAATGTAGGAAGGGTATGTCAATTTCAAGGTGTTATTTACTGATCTAATTATTCTTGGATATGCAAAAAAATTGTATGGTGGGTTGCTGGATAATTGTCGATTATTTTACGACTATAAAATTAAAATTCTGACACCAAAAATTTTTTTTGGAAGGGAAATAAAATCGAATAAAAAATGTAAAACAATATAATATTTTAGCTAAAAAAATTTGATGATATTCAATCAAAAAAGAAGTAAACAAAATTTTCTGACAAATAAACATCTAGATGAATCATTACTCTGTGATAGTTCCTTAGTACGTAGTAATTTTGAAAGAAATGGGAAAAAACGAAAAAGTGGCAATCGCAGGAAAATCGAACACATATCTATATATACGCCATATCTGGCTAAAAATAAAGATAGGCATGGGTAGCCAGATCATCTAGAAACACTTTCCAACACTATAAAAATACAAGTTTTGCGACACTACTTGCCAATTCCTTACGGTAAAATGACTAAGCCAAAATATGCAAAACAAATAAAAAGGGGCACTCGCGGAAAAATGACTAACATTCTAATATACGGCATTTCAGAAAAAAAAAATTCAGCCACGTGCTAAGCTAACCATCAAGGCACATTTTCCGACAAATAAACATCTAAATGAATCATTACTCTGTGATAGTTCCTTAGTACGTAGTAATTTTGAAAGAAATGGGAAAAAACGAAAAAATGGCAATCACCGGAAAATCGAACACATACCTATATATACGCCATATCTGGCTAAAAAAAAGATAGGCATGGGTAGCCAGATCATCTAGAAACACTTTCCAACACTATAAAAATATAAGTTTTGCGACACTACTTGCCAATTCCTTACGGTAACATGACTAAGCAAAAAAATGCAAAACAAATAAAAAGGGGCACTCGCGGAAAAATGACTAACATTCTAATATACGGCATTTCAGAAAAAAAAAATTCAGCCACGTGCTAAGCAAACCATCAAGGCACATTTTCCGATAAATAAACATCTAAATGAATCATTACTCTGTGATAGTTCCTTAGTACGTAGTAATTTTGAAAGAAATGGGAAAAAACGAAAAAATGGCAATCACAGGAAAATCGAATACATACCTATATATACGCCATATCTGGCTAAAAAAAAAAAGATAGGCATGGGTAGCCAGATCATCTAGAAACACTTTCCAACACTATAAAATTATAAGTTTTGCGACACTACTTGCCTATTCCTTACGGTAACATGACTAAGCAAAAAAATGCAAAACAAATAAAAGGGGCACTCGCGGATAAATGGCCATTCTAATATACGGCATTTCAGAAAAAAAAAATTTCAGCCACGTGCTAGGCAAACCATCAAGGCACATTTTCCGACAAATAAACATATAAATGAATCATTACTCTGTGATAGTTCCTTAGTACGTAGTAATTTTGAAAGAAATGGGAAAAAACGAAAAAATGGCAATCACAGGAAAATCAAACATATACCTATATATACGCCATATCTGGCTGAAAAAAAAGATAGGCATGGTAGCCAGATCATCTAGAAACACTTTCCAACACTATAAAAATATAAGTTTTGCGACACTTCTTGCCAATTCCTTACGGTAACATGACTAAGTAAAAAAATGCAAAACAAATAAAAAGGGGCACTCGCGGAAAAATGGCCAACATTTTATTATACGCATTTCAGAAAAAAAAAATTTCAGCCACGTGCTAGGCAAACCATCAAGGCACATTTTCCGACACATAAACATCTAAATGAATCATTACTCTGTGATAGTTCCTTAGTACGTAGTAATTTTGAAAGAAATGGGAAAAAACGAAAAAATGGCAATCACAGGAAAATCAAACACATACCTATATATACGCTACATCTGGTTAAAAAAAAAGATAGGCATGGGTAGCCAGATCATCTAGAAACACTTTCCAAAACTATAAAAATATAAGTTTTGCGACACTACTTGCCAATTCCTTACGGTAACATGACTAAGCAAAAAAATGCAAAACAAATAAAAAGGGGCACTCGCGGAAAAATGCCCAACATTCTAATATAGGGCATCTCAGATAAAAAAAAAGACATGCACGTGTTAGCCCAACCATCAAGGCACACTTTCTAACACATAAACATGAAAAAAAAATCAATAATATACGGCAATTCCTTACTACGTAGTAAATTTTTACAAATATTGAAAAAAAACAGAAATTGGGAACCGCAGTTAAATACCCCATATACCAATAACTACGTCGTATCTGACAAAAACAATGTCCCGCATGGGTAGCCAGATCATCTAGACACACTTTCCAACACTAAAAAAGCAAAAGTTTTACGACACTTTTTGGCAATATCTTACGGAAAAATGACTTGGCAAAAAAATTAAAAAAAAATGAAAAAGGGGCACTCGCGGTAAAATGGTCCTCGTGGTGATGAACAACATTTTAACTAAAAAAAAAATCATGCACATGGTAGCCAAACAATCCACCAAGACTTTCCACAACTTATAACCTATACAAGTTGCATCATTCTACGACAATTTCATAATAGGTAATAACTTTGATAATTATGCAAATTACCTTAGAAGGGTAAACTCGGTCCCGCTCGACCCCGACGCGTCTCAGAAATCGGGGAAGGAGTGCAGCTACAGCAATGCACATCTGGACACTACTAGAGCGTGTAGGCGAGACACCTACTGCAGGTTGATCACCCACAAATTCAGTCACGGGGGTGAGTCACGTGAGAAAAACCTGTTTTTTTTTTGACGCTCGGGGTTGCGGACGACCCACCGTACCGTTCCAGGGTTAAGACATAATGTTGATGAAGGCAATGTTTCCCTTGTGAAGAAGAGTCCTTACTAGCTGAACCCAATAAAATGCGATTCGGTCAGTAAGGAGATAGAGTATATGTTGAAACAACCTTATTCAACGATCTGTAAGTCCCCGGAGTTCTCCTATTGTATTAGTAAAGAAAACAGACGATAAGTTCCACATGCGTGGGGACTACCGTAAAGTGAACATCAATACGAAAAACTATTCTTTTCCTCTCCCTCGTCTTGATGATTGTCTGGATCGGACTGGTTCTGCCAAATTTATTACTAAGCTGGATCTTTTAAAGGGTTATTATCAGGTTCCATTGTCAGACCAAGTTCGGGAATTATCTGCATTTGTCACTCCGTTAGGACTATATAAGTGTAAGGTTATTCCTTTTTGAATGAAAAATGCTGCATGTACTTTTCAAAGTCTCATAAATAGGGTAATTTGTGGTTTGGAAGGAGTAGAAATTTATATTGATGACTTGGTAGTATATGGTAATGACTGAGATACCCTTATGTTAAGGTTACTTAAGGTTTTTGAAGCCCTGAGGTCTGCAGGGTTAGTTGTTAATTTGGCTAAGTGTGAATTGGGTCAGGCTAAGGTTTGTTATTTGGGTCACGAGGTTGGTTTAGGTCAGGTGGCTCCGAAACAAGCTAACCTCGCGGCAATTACAAATTTTATGAGGACTGGTAATGTGAGAGAGGTAAGAAGATCTTGACAGGTTATTACCGCAGATTTGTGCTTGATTACTCTGATCTTGCTCAGCCTCATACTATTTTCTTAGAAAAAAGAAAAAAGTTCTGGTGGTCAGGTGAGTGTAAAATATTTCAATAAACTTAAATCAGTACTAATTACTAACCCATTTTGACTTCCCTAGATTCTTAGAAGCCTTTTATTATAGCAGTAGATGCCATTGGCATCAGCATTGGAGGTGTCATTTTTCAGAGACAGGAGGACGGTGTTCATCCTGTGTTTTACTATAGTAAAAAGCTTCTGGCAGCGGAAAAACGTTACTCCACTATAGGAAAGGAAGCTCTTTCATTAGTCAGCGCTCTTAACTGTTTCAAGCCGTACATGACAAATTTTTCGTTCCCTGTTGAGATATGGACGGATTACAATCCTCTTGTTTTCATCGAGCGGATGAAGGGAGCTAACTAAAGTATTTTGTGCTGGGCCCTTTTTCAGTAGGAATTCAATTTGGTTATGAAACATGTTAAAGGGACTGCCAACAAAATTCTTGATACCCTTTCTAGAATTTAGTGTGCTTGCCTGATCCTTCTCATACGCCGCCTTGCTCGTTTCTCCATTGAGGCTGTATAAAAAAATAAAATTGTTAGGATGTAGTCCTGTTTAAATGATAGCTTTGTAGATATAGTTTAGGAGGTTTCTTTGAGTGTTATACTCTCTTGTGTTTTATAAAGGTTCCCCTAAATTGATTATAGATTTGTCCCAATATACAAAGACTTTTGATTATATAATAATATATATGACTTTTTGGACTATAATGGTCGTGTATTGTAGGTTAAGGTGTATGTCTGTGGGCGTATATGTAAGTTTATTTAGGCTTAGCTAGGTAGGTTTGTTTCCATAGAATTGGATATTTTCTTTTATGAAGTACAGTAATATTGGATCTTTAAAATTATGGTAAGCTATATAAAGCTTTTGGCTTGCTTTCTTTATGGGTACTTTCTTTTTGGTTTTAGGTTTATTGTTCTATTTATATAATTATTGTTCTTACTTTACAGGTGCATTTCCATTAGTATAAAGAAAAAATTTTTGTTTACAATTTTTTTTTCTTCAGGGGGAAGGTATTATGTATTAACATAATGTTTGCTTTTGTTTAATTCAGCCATGTTACTGCATTTTTTTTTATGTAAAATTAGCATAAGATGTAGTTAATAAGCTTTCAATTACAATTTTTTTTTCTTTTGAAGTGTTGTTTTAACCTTCTCCCCGCTCGCTTAAAGATTTATCAAGTGTTTAGTTTAACACTTGTTTCTTTTCTGTGTTTTTCGAGTCCTTGTTAAGAAGACACACCTGTGTTTACGTGCAAGGAACTCGATGGTTAGAAGACACAATTCAAGCTCGATGCTTCACGGACCTACTGCAGCACCTGACTTATGCGTGCTTTTCAGAGGATTGCGACGCCAACGTTTGAAGGCTTTTAGCAGGTGCATTTCTGCCACATGCAGTGATTTGTAATTCCTGTGTGCTCTCTTCTGCAGTCCTCAGTGCCAAAGTAGGAATCCCTGCTTCAAGGTGGATGAAGGAAAGACACCACCATCGACACATCATCGAGCTTTGAAGCTCGTGTTGACATGTAAGGAAGCAGTTGCCAGGTAGGAAATATTGTTTCCCTTCTTCTTGTGTTAGGACTCCATTTCCCTCCCTTTGATGAGGAGTCCTGCTGAGCTGCACTCCCTACGGTAGCTGAGTGTTAATGGAGTCGCTTCCCTGGTTGGAGCAGGGGGTGATTTCATCCAGCCCTAAAGAGTGTGAGTATACATATTTTCATTTTTTGTTTCTTGTGTGATTGGTTAATTATTTCAATGTACGACTCTCTCTCATTGAGAGTGTGGTGCTTCCAGTTGAGAAATTTTGTTAATTGTTAATTGTTAATTATTAGTTGTTAATTTTCGATACTGATTGTTAGGTAGTCAAAAGGCTGACTTCTAAATTTTGTTGGAATAAAATATTGTTAAGTTTTCCCAAGTGTTTTCGTTTCCGTGGACCATTTTATTGCTTGGTATTTTTGTAAACACTGACCTATCTTATCATGCAATAAGGAGTTGCACCACGGCCCGACAAGGGTCGTAACACACAGTAATGAAAGAGCAAAGCACCTGCACTAATGAATTTTCTGATTTTTCCCTCATTGCGTAAGTATGAGTATAACGAGTAAATGCATTCAGAAATACACGTATGTACTTATGTAGTTTTATCCGAGTAGTAAATGGTCCTACCACATCCAAATGAATGCTGTAAATATTGATAGGAATCATAGGCCACTTTCTGGCTTCCATTACAGCGTTTTTATGTTCTTTAATAAAGGTTACAACCATGACAACATTTTGTATAATTTTCTATAGATTTTTTCATGCCTAACGAAAAGAAGGATTCTCGTGTTCTCTATTCCCTAAATGCCCTGCATAAGGACTTGCATGTACAATGGGGATGGCTCGATTAATTAATCCTGGCCAGGTAAACGTCTAAATTGATAATGTAACAGGTAAACGTTTAGCGTATATGCTACCGCTTGTTCCAACTTCACTTGGCAGTTTCAGTAATGCCTTTTTTTATGATTTTTTTATCCATATAATTCTAGCTATCTACGACTAGGATAGACTCAATAAAATCATGGAAGTAGCTTAATTATTTTTTAATGACCTGAAAACATTTGTTGACTTTGAGAGACTACCACTCTCGGGGCCCTGGGAGCCTATGTCCTTGCTACTTGATAAAAACAGCCTAATGATAGTTTTTAGGAGTCCCTGAAGCATATTCAGTTGAAAAATGAACCTCCCATGCTGAAAACAGAAAAATCTGGAAAGAAAAGAAAGAGGGGGAAATTTTTAGTAACGAAAAAAAAAGTTACGTGACAAAAATACTGTATACATAAAATTTGAATAATAGACAAATAAGATTATATATGAAAGTCCTCAAATAAGAAAGTTAACTATTTTTTGGAAAATTTTCTAAAGAATAACTAGCTTCGATAATGGATTTTCCTCTTTCATATTTACACTATTCCAGTCTATATGACCTATAATATCCGATAATTAGTGCTAAAATTATAGAATATATTAAGATAAAACTGAAAATAATGAATACTAAACATTCTGGGCTACGTTCAGTGCATTTTCAGTTGAAGGATGAACCTCCTAGGCTAAAAACTGAAAAATATTTAGAAAAGAAAAAGGGGAAAATGTTTAGTAACGAAAAAAAGTTACATGTGACAAGAATATATTTTTTTCCAATATAAATTGTAAACTGAGTCTGATGAAAATTGTATATATAAAATTTTAATATGTAAATAAGATGGTATATGAAAATCCTGAAATTAAAAAAGTTAACTATTTTTTTAAGCTATAGATGGTAATCCTACATCCAATATACCATTAGCATCATGTTCTCAAATCATCTATCAAAGTTCACTCTAAGTATCAAAATACTATTCACAGAAATAGATTTATTGTAATCAATATTGTAAAACTTGTGAAAATCATTCACAGTCACTTACCAGATAGACGTATAGTTTATACACTACCGGGAAAAAAAATATGGCGATTTCCAAAAAACGGTGAGAGAGAGGACAATGGCCGTTGTTCCTTCGGCTGTGTCTCTTGTCTAACTAACCGGTGCTGGGAAGGTTTCCGCTCAGAAGCAGAACCCAAGCGGTGCAAAAGTGAAAAAGTGGTTTTACGCATATAGGCGGTAGCATATATGCTACATGTTTACCTGTCCTGGGTAGAGGGAGGAACAGCTAGCCGTGCACTAAATTCTCTTCCCCTTTTCTCGTAAGCACAATTCAAGATATCATTCTCTATAAAAAAACAAATCACGAGGCAAAATTCTCTGATTACCCTTTAATCACTGCTTGCACTGTTTCCATCCATTCCTCTTTTTTCTATCCCTCTCGGACTTCCTTTATGTACCAACCTCCCAAGTCCATCCCACCTGCATCATCAGGGTACATATTCTGGATACCACTAGTCATGTCCTCGGCCACCAACATACATTCTCTCTCTCTCTCTCTCTCTCTCTCTCTCTCTCTCTCTCTCTCTCTCTCTCTCTCTCTCTCTCTCTCTGTTGCTGATCTCATTTTCTGATTACTCCCCTCGTTAATTCACATCCCATTAACTATTTTGATGGGGGTCTTCAATATTTTGGTTTCGTTCTTCGTTCCCCTTTTGCACCCTAGGTATTATTACTATTACTGCACCTCTGGAGAGGGCATCAGTTACCTTGTTAGCTTTACCTTCTATGTGGTTAAACCCCCTCATGTTAAACTCTAGCGATCTTTCAATCCTTCTCGCTTGTCTCGACATCAATTTACCTTTGTAAAATAAATCACGTAAGGGCGATGATCCCTTTGCAACTCAATCGGCTGACCTAATAAAAAGAACCGATTCCTCTCTAGAACACAAAGAACAGCCAATGCCTCTTGATTGAATGTACTATAATTCTTTTCTGCTCCTTTTAATGCCTGGAAGCAAAAGAAATTGGTCGCTCTCTATCTTTATCATCTCTTTGAGAAATTATGATACTAATAGCTATACTACTTGTATCTGTTGTCACTAAAAATGGGTGATCAAATCTACGATATGCGAGTAAGTCATTGCTAGTTGAGGCAGCTTTCAAATGGTTAAAAGCCCATTATTCATCTACTCCCCCAACTTATTACTTTTTGTTTCTTTAAAGAATCTATGGGTCTCGCTATCTCTCCAAAAACTTTTATGAATTTACGGTAATACCCAACGAGCCCAAGTAACCCAGCTACACCTCTAGCGTTACATGGCCTGGAGAAATCTATAATAGCTTCTACTTTACTCGGTCGGGGTAGGATACCTTCTGGAGTTATTATATGACCTAAAAAATTCGACCCGTTTACAGAAAAACTTGCGCTTTGACAAATTTCTTTTCATATTATTATATCACAATGCTTCTAAGATTTTACGAATATTGTTATTATTTTCTTC
This sequence comes from Palaemon carinicauda, assembly GCF_036898095.1. Lineage (NCBI taxonomy): Eukaryota > Metazoa > Arthropoda > Malacostraca > Decapoda > Palaemonidae > Palaemon > Palaemon carinicauda. Next base: position 162,965,617 of record NC_090734.1, read on the forward strand.
GGCCGCTTTCCTGTAATAATGATATTGTCTAAATAAACAAGAACATTATAGCCAATTAATGGATACAAAACGGCCACCAATACTCTAGAAAATTGACTTGGAACATTTTTAATACCGATAGGAAGAAAATTAAACTGAAATAGTTGATCCCAAGCTATAAATGCCGTTTTACATTTACTGTCTTCCTGAATGAATATTTGATAGTATCCAGATTTTAGATCAATAATTTAACTCTCGTAATGTCTGCTGTGTTCTCTTTTATTTCTGGCAAGCCATCTAAGACTACATGTGCCCATTTGTCATGGAGTTAAACTACGGCATGGTTTCCAGCCGAACAGGTGGGGGTTCGAATCCCCACACGGCCAGAAGCTGTTACCATAAAATGAATTCTAAGTGGATGTATATTCCCAAGATAGAATTCGGTATTAAATGTCATTCGTGGGTGATATTTACATTGATTGAAATCACTTGTGCTTGTGATATATATTCATTTATAATAACCGCATGTTACAAACTTACAATTCAGCTATTATGGTGGAGATGGGTTTATTTCAAGTGTATGAACAGATTGCTGAATTCGACAGGAATATTTACGAGAACTTGTCATAAACTTTCATCTCTTTTGATAGCTCAGTCGGTATGGTCCCTGCAGGCATGGTTTCCAGCCAAACAGGTGGGGGTTCGAATCTCCACCCGGCCAAAAGCAGTTACCATAAAATGAATTCCAAGTGGCTGTACATTCCCAAGATAGAATTCGGTATTAAATGTCATTCGTGGGTGATATTTACAATAATTGAAATCACGTGTGCTTGTGATATATATTCATTTATAATAACCACGTGTTGCAAACATACCATTCAGTTATCATGGTGGAGATGGGTTTATTTCAAGTATTTGAACAGATTCCTTAATTCGACAGAATTATGTACGAGGACTTGTCATAAACATTTATCTCTCTTGATAGCTCAGTCGGTATGGTCCCTGCAGGCATGGTTTCCAGCTGAACAGGTGGGGGTTCGAATCTCCACCCAGCCAGAAGCTGTTACCATAAAATGAATTCCAAGTGGATGTATATATCCAAGATAAAATTCGGAATCAAATACCATTCTTGGATGATATATATATATATATATATATATATATATATATATATATATATATATATATATATATATATATATATATATATATATATATATATATATATATATATATATATATATATATATATATATATATATATATATATATATATACATGTATAAATATATATTTATATAGATATATATATATATATATATATATATATATATATATATATATATATATATATATATATATATATATATATATATATATATATATATATATATATATATATATATACAGTGAACCCTCGCTACTTCGCGGTTCGACAATCGCGGATTCACCACTTCGCGGGGTTTTCCTATAATCCATATATATATACATATCGCGGATTTTCCGGAAAATTCGAAAATACCGCGAAATCTGAAGACAACCAAATACGATATTTTGTTACCTGTAATTCCATTAATACTGTAATTAGTAATATCTGTTCTTACTGATTGTTCATTGCATTACATATGATATATAATTCAGCAGAGAAAGAAATAAAACACGAAAAGAGAATGTGATCATACGATAATTCAGTACTGTATACAGTACGTAGTAAAATTGAATCGAACATGAAACGCAAATCAGATGCAGTCATACCATATTAGAATGGTGTGTACTGTAATGGATGTGCTTCTTTTCCATGAATCTTTTGTATGTATACGTACGTAGTACTGCATCCAATAATATTCTTTGTTGCAAAAATCACATTTCAAATAAGCGTACGAGAGAGAGAGAGAGAGAGAGAGAGAGAGAGAGAGAGAGAGTGAGAGGCGTAAAATAGCGTACGTAAAGCTGTATTATTATTATTGTTATTATTATCATTATTGTTGTTGTTGTTAATAAAATTATTGTTGTTATTATTATTATCATTATTATTATTATTATTACTGTACAGTATTATTATCATTATTTATTATTATTACGGTATTTACTTAATCTACGTACGTTCGGTATGCGCGGGGCATTCTCTATGAGTAGGTAACCAACGCATCATAGTACTGTAAGACGGGTTGTGATTGGTTCAAGCGCTGATAGATGACGAATCAGAACTCAAGTTTTGTTATCTAGCCTGTGATTGGTGTTTTGCCCGCATCTCCTACCCGCATCATCAAAGTTCTCGCGGGGCTGGATCGTCCACTCTCTGTTACCGTGTATCGCTGAGTAGACGTTCTAAAGTGTGTGAATCTGTGCTGTGTGCGACTTTTTTAAGTTGAACTTTTTGTTACTGTAAATCCTACTGTAATGGCTCCCAAGCGTTCTGCTTCTCTTAAGGCTGGTAGTGAGCCTAAACGCCACAGAAGGATGATGACGATAGCTGAGAAGGTTACGCTTCTCGACATGTTAAAAGATGGTAGAAGTTACGCGGCTGCCGGCCGCCATTTTGGCATCAACGAATCTACTGTTCGCTATATCAAGAAGGACGAGGCGAACATTAGAAAGACGGCTGCAATCACCTTTAGCAGATCAGCGAAGCGAGTTGTTACAACGCGTAATAAAACGATCGTACGCATGGAAGGTGCTTTAGCTCTGTGGATTGCCGACTGCCGGAAGAAGAACATAGCGTTGGATAAGAACACCATCCAAACAAAGGCTTTGAGTTTATATGAGAATTTTGCTGCAAACAAACCCAAAGACGACGACGGCAACCATGCTGAAGATGATGATGATGCAGATGATCCTCAACCAGGGACATCCACTGATTCCCAGCCTCAGAAACGTTTTTCCGCAAGCAAAGGATGTTTCGCGAAGTTTCAGAAACGCTTCGCCCTGTAAAGCGTTTCCCTGCATAGGGAGTCTGCTTCCGCTGACACTGCCGCTGCTTAAACTTACTTGAACCAGACGTTCAAGAATATTATCGGCGAAGGTGGATACAAGCCGGAACAAGTCTTTAATATGGATGAGACTGGCTTGTTTTGGAATAGAATGCCGTCGCGAACTTTCCTGTTCAAAGAGGAAGCCAAAGCCTCTGGCTTTAAAGCATTCAAGGATCGGGTTACCCTCGTAATGTGTGGCAATGCTGATGGATTTTTGTTAAAGCCGGGGCTTATTTATAAGTCGAAAAATCCTCGCGCTTTGAAAAATAAAAATAAGAATCTCCTTCCCGTGTACTGGATGCATAATCAAAAAGCATGGATTACAAAGATGCTGACCTCCAACTGGTTCCATCAGTGTTTTATCCCGCAAGTCAGCAAATATCTCTTAGAGAAGGGCTTGCCATTCAAGATCCTTCTCCTTATGGATAACGCTGGTGGACACGCAACTGACCTGTCGAATGAGGGCATTCAGGTTGAGTTCCTGCCACCCAACACCACGTCATTAATTCAACCGATGGACCAGGGGGTTATCAGGGCGTTCAAGGCCCTCTACACGAAGAACACCTTGGCGGACCTCGTTGCGTGTGTGGAAGCTGCCCAAGAAGACGAGGATGAAGATTTTAACTTGAAAGCGTACTGGCGGCAGTACACCATAGCCACGTGCCTGCAGAATATTCAGAAGGCACTTCAAGAGATGAAACCTGCAACCGTGAATGCGAGCTGGAAGAAGTTGTGGCCCGATATTGTTTACGACGACAAGGGATTTACTCCGTCAGAAATCCAACACTCTGCAATACGGAAATCTGTGCAGTTGGCTGCCATAATTGGAGGTGACGGGTTTGGCGACATGACGAATGAAGACGTCGACGAGTTGTTGGACTGCCATTCCCAGCCCCTAACTGACGCAGACCTCGAAGACCTGACGAAATCGGCAAGTGAAGAAGAGAGTGATACCTAGGAAGAGACCCAAGAAAATGTCGAAGAAACGGGCTTAACATTAGAACGGCTTGCCAAGGCCTGCAACCATGCGAAGGAGTTTAAAGAAATGTTGCAAGAGTGGGACGAGGATATGGTTCGCTCGATGCAATTCTGCAACAAGATCGATGAAGACATGACTCCCTACAAAATGCTCTTGGATCGAAAAAAGAAGCAGCGTCAACAACTTCCGATCACAATGTTCTTCCAGCCTCGCAAAAAAGAGCCAGTTCCTCCTGCTAGTACGCCTTCGGAAGAAATTGAAGAAGTTTCCCAGGAAGAAGTTGAAGAGGTGTCCCAGGAAAAGACACCTCCGTCTGAAGAGACGTAAAATACTATCATTGGCTGCACAGTAGAACACATCATCAGCTTCATCATCATCATTTCTACTGTGTAGCAAATTTATCGCCATCACCATTCAAGTTTTTCTTCAACTTCTTTCGTGGTGAGTACAGTAACAACCTTTATTTTTTACTTTAATATTCTTACTGTACATTCTAAAACTGTATTTGTGCCTGTTTTATAGTTTAGTACTGTACGTACTGTATGCATTAAGTTAAAGGGAAGGTTTTAAAAGTCTACATGTTGTAACCTATCATATTTTTTTTGTTTAAAATTTACATTTACGTACGTAAAACAATCTCCCTCTCTCTCTCTCTCTCTCTCTCTCTCTCTCTCTCTCTCTCTCTCTCTCTCTCTCTCTCTCTTGTAAATTGTTTTCCTGCTTTGCTACGTACAATACTGTATAATTTATATTTGTAAGGTAACATATTTTGTAAATGCTTTTACTGTAAATACTGTATGTACTGTATCATTATATATCACTATCATCATGCGCGTTAAATGCCTTGTTTGTTCTGAGCGTGGTTGTTTACTGAGCGTACACGCCGTCGTTTCAGGCGGCGTCATAAAGAAAAACATTTCATTTGGAAGTCCTAAGAAAAATACGTAAATTGAAACTTTGGTAATAAAAAAATCAACATACCGTACCGTATAATCAATATAGTCGATGCAAAAACTAACCTATACAGATATGTGTACTGTACACTAAATAAGTTTGTTTCTTCATTATGATCAGAGATGAACGTAAACAAAAAATTGGTTGCCATTTTTTATCTTGCTTTTTAGGTGTTTAGGAAACGCATGATATAAAATCGCCTTTAATATTTGTGCCTGTTTTAGTTTAGGGTGCTGTAGTACATGCATTAAGTGTTCTGTACATTAAAGGGTGGTTTGTTAACAGTACTACGTACAAGGGAAGGTTTTAAAAGTCCGAATATACATGTTAAATAAATAAGTAAATATGATGTCACTACTTCGCGGATTTTCACCTATCGCGCCCGCGTCTGGAACCTATCTACCGCGATAAACGAGGGTTCACTGTATATATATATATATGTATATATATATATATATATATATATATATATATATATATATATATATATATATATATATATATATATATATATATATATATATATATATATATATATATATATATATATATATATATATATATATATATATATATATATGACCCGATTTAGGGGGGTTTACACTTCACGTCTGGGGGAAACAAAGATAGAGACACTCCATTCTAGGGTTAACATAATTATGAGAGAGGGTCATGTACAAATGAGAATTAGTTTGTTAATTTTCCACAGCTGCTATATTCTATCTAAGCTACAAGGGAGCCCTTTAGTTTATCATTACGTTACTTTACTAAGAAAAAGTCCTCAGAGAAATGGTACTTGTTCGGTACGCATCCTGGCACCCGTGACCCGAACTAGGTCTACACGCTCAAGTCTCCCAACTCTAACTGACAAAAACTATGGGGCAGTTCAAGCGCCCACCTTGGCCTTTCTATGCCCTGATCGATGATTGGCTGTTTTGACCCGAAAGTCTTATGAGAACCTATAGAAAGAGATTTTGGTGACGCTAACTTTTAAAGAACTTTTTTGAGTGCCTAAAGCGACATTCTCAAAGTGGCATCCAAGTCACATTGTAACCGTCTTTCCTTTAACAAAGAAGACAGATCTGTTGACATTCACTTATTCCAAACAGTAACAACCTGACTGCGCTTAGCTCACCACTCCCTTCCCAAATTTTTATGTCCCGTAAAATTCAAGCTTATCAGATTTTTTTCTCAAAACAATTTCTTTTTCTCTCTCTCTTTTTTTTTCTTTTCACTGAACACAAGCTTTCTTTTTCCACAAGATGTTGCCTCTGAGTACCATCCTCTTCGGGAGCATGCAAACATTAAAATTAAATACCTAAACCAAATCAAATGGCCGGTTGGCGTATTACAATTGCGAGTTATACAATGATGAATATCACGCCCACAATAGATCATACAGAAACACAAAATGAGGTTTTAATACACCGTCATCGAAATTTGGAGCACAAAATCAGAAAAATAATAATGTTTCAAATGCAATAAAATTCCATAAGGACCAACAATCATCACATACACAAAATAAAGAAAATTATAAAAATTAAGAGAAATCAAAATGAATATCTTACAATCCCAGCACTCTTTGATACATTTACCATTATAAGAAAACAATTTCTAACACATTCGAGACACTGCAATAAAGAGCAAACTCAAACAGTGAATAATAATAAAAAAAAGAAAAACACTTACCAATAACCAAGCAACATTATTTCTCCTGAAAAACCAAAACATAAGTAATGATGTTCAATTTTCAACCAATTATTAACAATTACCTGTAATAGCACTAAAATACAGTACAACACAAATGGAAAAACATACATAAAAGCATTGGTAATAGCAAAATAAGTATCAACATAGGGTAACGAAATTCGAATTCATTCCAACATAAACATAAACGCAACAAAAAATGTCTCAGTTATCTGTCATCACACCGAAATATATATATTTTTTTTAACCAGCACAACAAAATAGAAAACATACATAAAACCATTGGTAATAGCAAAATTGATACCAACACAAAATAATGAAATTTGAATTATTTCCAACATAACATAAATGCAACAGAAATTTCTCATTATGATAAATGATATACTCGTGATATGCTTAGAACAAAACCAAAAAAAACGAAACAAAACTTAATTCATCTTTTCACAAAACACTCGTAATGAACATACGTAAAAGAAACCTGAGTTTTATGACCTCCATCACCTCGTGGTAGACATTATCTCAAGGCCCACGTTTTCTCGTACTCTCTCGTACTTGAAGGACGGCACGGACAGACGCTTGTGCCTCCTCTTCACCTTCCTCTCCCAGGTAGCCGGGTAGCCCGGGGCAAGGTGGCACCGGCTTATTCAGATACCACACCAAGTTGTCCTCCCGAACGGGGCGCATGTGAGAAAGGTGATACTCGCCTTTGGTCCCGGTCCGGATGTGTTGGATGACCGCCGTATCGGCTTTAATTTCTTTTATACGATACGGTCCAACATATGCGGCTTCCAGTTTATGCTTCCTCGGTTGCAACCTGCTTAGATAGATTCTGTCCCCTATCTGTATATCAGACGTGCGCGTTCGGAAACGCTGATCGTATTTCGTCTGATACTTCTCATTGGCCCTCAGCAAGTACTTTTGGGTTATCTGAAACACTCTCCGAGCCAAATTACACATCATCACCCGATATTGTTCTGTGTTGTTTAATGGCAGGGTGTGGGGGTCCATGATAACGGTATACGGTAACACAGGGTCCTGCGCATATAGTATAAAAAACGGTGTATCCCTAATAAAGCTATTATATGCCGTATTTAGGGCGAACACCGCCCACGGCAACATTTCCACCCACTGGCTTGGATTGTCCTCCACAAGATACCTTAAAATATTTGTCACCTCTCTGTTATGGGACTCGACGAGCCCGTTTGCTGATGGCCGATAAGAGGCGATCGTGAAATGATTTATGTTCATGATCTGGGTTACCCCCTTACACACTTCATTCACAGGGCATTCTCTCTGAGTTCCCCTCGTGGAACTCCCAACATCCACATTCTCCGGACAGCTCTCGTCCTCTCTCTCTCTCACACTAGAGTTGCCAAGTTCTTCCCGTTTTCTATGCGCTCTTCCCACAGGAGTATTTGACCCCGAACTATCCTGTTGTTTTCTCTTCCGCCTTGCCAACCTAGTTGTTACAGCCGCTATGACGGTTCTGGAGAGAGCGTATGCTACTTTATTTGACTTCCCCGCAATATGCTCGAAATTTACAATATCGAACTCTAATAACCGCTCAATCCACCGAGCTTGCCGAGTATTTAATTCCCCTTTTTTAAACAAGTCTCGCAACGGCCGATGATCTGTATTTATTTTAATTTTATGCCCCATCAAGAAGTAGCGGTGTCTCTCCAGCATCCATAGAATTACCAATGCCTCTCTATCGAAGGTACTGTACCTAACCTCTGGTCCCTTTAAAGCTCGTGAAGCGAAACAAATAGGCCTCTCATTCCCTTCATCATCAACCTGAGAAATGACTCCGCCGATCGCGATCTGACTCGCGTCGGTCGTTACCTAAAACGGCCGATCGAACCTTGGATAAACCAGAAGTTCGTCGCTCGTGAGTGCATTCTTTAATGTCTGAAAAGCAGTTTTTTCTCTTTCTCCCCACTGAAATTCGGGCCGCTTCCGCAATGAATCTAGCAGTCGTGCTATGTGACCAAAGTTCTGTATAAACTTACGGTAATAGCCAGCGAGCCCGAGAAAACTGGCTACTTCCTTAGCGTTTCTTGGCTCTGGGAATTCCCTGATTGCAGCTACTTTATCGGCACAAGGCCTTAGGCCTTCGGGTGTTACTATGTTCCCCAAAAATTCTACTTCTTGTTGAAAAAATTTACATTTGTCTAAATTAATCTTCATCCCCTGACGTCTCAAGGCTTCTAACACTTGTATAAGATTTTTTTCATGCTCGTCTGCCATAGCCCCAATTACAATTATATCATCCAAATAGACAAAAACACTATGTCTTAGCAATGAAGCTAATACAGACATCATCACACGAGAAAAATGGGCAGGAGCATTCTTTAATCCGAAAGGGAGATAATTATACTCAAGCAACTGATCATTTGCTATAAAGGCCGTTTTTTCTTTACTTTCTTCAGCTAAGGGAATTTGGTGATACCCGGACTTTAAATCTAAAGTAGAAAAAAACCTGTCTCCCTGACTTTAAGTAACAGTTCCTCGATAGAGGGCAAAGGGTATGCATTATCCTTGGTAACAGCATTTATCCTCCTATAATCTACGCATAATCGAAAAGAACCATCCTTCTTACGAACCATCACAATTGGAGAAGCCCAGGGGGACTCGCTTTCTCGAATCGTACCTTGCTCTTTTAATTTATTTATTTCTCTTTCAATTGCCTCTACATGACAGACGGGAGTCTTATAAGGTTTAGAACGAATTGGGGGGTGACTGCCAGTCTCGATGTTAAATGGAAACTTAGTAATTCTCCCAGGGGTTTCATCTCCAACTGCAATTACGTCCTCAAAATTCTCTACAATATCTCCTACTCTCTTATAATAATTAATTGGGGTCGCTCCAATAGCTGTTTGACGGAGCTTTCTCAGCCTATCCCCACCGGGACCTTGACCATGGAAAGACAAGGTCGCCAGTGTCCGTTCGGCTGTCACAAATGAACATAACTCAAGGTCGCAGACCGACTCAGTGCCTAAGTGGAACCACTGGGTACTTACATTCATAAAGGGAATTTCAACCTTTCCTTTGGTAACGGTGGAGACCCCTGGATACATGAAATCCTGCCACTTTTGATGTGGTTTCACGTACACGAGATCACCTTCGCGCATTTCCGGTGCGGATGCCACTGATAGGGAGTAGAGGGAGGAGGGGGGGATTGATTCACCTGCCTCCGGCCCGGCAGGAACTGCCCCTGCTGTCGCCTTAGCAGTAAAGGCGACCCTGACTCGAGGCCGAGTTTCCCCCATAACGGGTATCTCTGTCTCTTCTCCTGGTCCCACTTTCCACCTCACTTCCAGCCCCTCCCCATCAGGGCCCCGTATTGTCACTTGTTTCTCCTTGATGAAATCGATTCCCAGGATAATGGGAATATCCCCCATATTTAATGTCGGAAGGACGTAGAAGGCATGGGTCACTTCTCGACCGTGAAGGATGAATCTCTGTCTAACGATACGTCGGGTCGTCAGTTTGTGACCCCCAGCCGTGTTCAACACCAGGTACTCCTTCGATGTTTGTATGGCATCCGTCGCCAAATGTTCTTCCATAAGGGAGACACTGGCCCCGGAATCCAGCAGAGCGCGTTGGATACCCGATCCCAGCTCTACTCTAAGAACGGGGACCGCATTCCTACTTGCATATGTGGGAGCGGCGGTGGGAGGCGGCTGCTCAACCTCCCGAACCCCCTCTAGCACTCCCAGGGAAGTCGCGCTCGCTGGCCCGGGGGCATCCCTTACTGCTGGCTGGGGTACTGACTGGCCTCTCCCGACGTCACACTGGGGGGTGACGTTTGACTCCTTGGCTCTTCTGTCTTTGGTCCTGGCGGTTCGGACAGACGGCCAGAAGGACCCTTGGCCCCCGTCCCGTGTCGTTTTCCTCTTCCTCTGGTTGGTGCAGGGGGAACGTGATCCTTGAGCCGACGCCGTTTTTTGGACAGCTGTTCAGTAGGTGGTCTGTGGCATGGCATCCAAAACACCGCCGCTGCTCGACGGAGGGGCATACAGCTCGGAGGTGCCCCCTTCCCCCACAGTTCCAACAACTGCCATTCACTGCATCCCCACTTTTCGAACCCCTGCCTCTTCGAGGTCCACTGCTACGGGTACCCCGCCCCTGGGAGGCTCTCGAAGACGGCTGGGTGTCGGGCTGCCTCAATGTCTGGGTTGCAGCTATCATGGATGTCGGCCACTAGTTCGCCCCTTCCCCTGCTCGTCGTTCCCTCTATACGCGCAGCGCTGCCTGTACGGTAGGAAGGACATCGTACAAGGACTGCCCGGGAACTTGTAGGGCGGCCGTAACTGACAAGGGGAGCGCTTCCATCAGTTTCTGTTTGCAATATCTTTCTTGCCATCCTGGGTCCTTACAGCCTTCCGGAGCGAAACTATTTAAATCCCTAGACATCCGTTCGATGAAACACGAAAGGGATTCTCCTGCCCGCAAGGTTGGCTGGTACTTCTGCCATAGGGTCGTCTTCTCAGTTTCAGAGAGGCCAAACCGTTTCAGGAGTTCGTTTTTGAAGGACTCCCAGTCCGTTGGCCGACCCCTCCATCCTAGTATCTTGTCGGCTGCTGCCCCGGTTATCTTCTGGTTGGCCAATATAATCCGATGTCTATCGGACCATCCTGGAGTAGCATCCTCTACAACCCCCAAGAAGGCTTCAATCGAAAAGTATCCCTCAGTGGGGTGGGAATCATTGAACTCGACAATCGGAATCGTTGGTACCAGAAGATCACGCGCTCGCACTGGTTCTATTGAAGGAGGTCCCCCGTCAATTTCCGACTGAGTTGAGGTTGTAAAATCAATTCTATTGTTCTGATCTTTCTGCATGTATCTACGTATTTCCGCCATTTCGCGCATGAGTGTTTTTATGTATATTGGTGCGCCTATTCCCAAATTCTCTTCCCCGAGTACCGATTCTACAATAGCTGCGGCATTCCTTTCGCATCCCTCTCTGTCTCCGTCACCTCCACTCGACGTCGAACTTCTCGTGTTAACCATTGTCACTAATCTCTTTTGTTTCCACTTTTTCAAAAATCTCACGTCGGCTAAAATCACTTAGCACAGACGTTAATCGTTAATATTATTATTACCCCACACCTGACACCATTTAATATGACCCGATTTAGGTCGTATTAAGGGGGGTTCACACTTCACGTCTGGGGGAAACAAAGATAGAGACACTCCATTCTAGGGTTAACATAATTATGAGAGAGGGTCATGTACAAATGAGAATCAGTTTGTTAATTTTCCACAGCTGCTATATTCTATCTAAGCTACAAGGGCGCCCTTTAGTTTATCATTACGTTACTTTACTAAGAAAAAGTCCTCAGAGAACTAGGTCTACACGCTCAAGTCTCCCAACTCTAACTGACAAAAACTATGGGGCAGTTCAAGCACCCACCTTGGCCTTTTTATGCCCTGATCGATGATTGGATGTTTTGACCCAAAAGTCTTATGAGAACCAATAGAGAGAGATTTTGGTGACGCTAACTTTTAACGAACATTTTTGAGTGCCTAAAGCCACGCCGATAGCGACATTCTCAAAGTGGCATGAAAGCCACATTGTAACCGTCTTTCCTTTAACAAAGAAGACAGATCTGTTGACATTCACTTATTCTACACAGTAACAACCTGACTGTGCTTAGCTCATATATATATATATATATATATATATATATATATATATATATATATATATATATATATATATATATATATATATATATATATATATATATATATATATATATATATATATATATATATATATATATATATATATATATATATATATATATATATATAACGGATTTTGAGCAAAGCAAAAAATCTATTTTTGGGTGAGGTAGCCATGTCGTCCTGATGGAAGTTCCTATTAGGTAGCTTTCTAGGGTATATTTGACTACATTCATATTCCCAGAAAATTTTACCTTAAGGTATCCAGAATTCTAACTCTTGGAGCGAATATCCCTAAATAGTCTCTCAGGGATATCGTATAATATCAGAGGATGTATTTTTGACACGTCACATTGCTATCTTCGCCCCAAACAGTATTAACGCTTCGAGGGGGCATAGTGACAAGAATCTCAAACGAGAAGGAAAAGAGAGCTGCTCATAAGGCATCTCTCCTATTCCGTTTCCAGTGTGTATCTGATGAAGGAGGTAGCGCCCTCTTTATTCCTTGTAGTGATATACGAGGTGTTACAGATACTGTACTATAGGGAGGGGTCAACCGGCCCTTTTACAATAAAAGGAAGGGAGGGTCCATCAGGACGACATGACTATCTCACCCAAAAATAGATTTTTCACTCCGTTCAAAATCAGTTTTTTGGGCTCAGGCCATGTCGTCCCAATGGAAGTTTACCAGAGCATTACTGTATCTGTGGATTCTCAATCAGTGCCGTACTCTCAAGAAAGTATTTTCCTAGTCCATCAAGACCTAGAGACCTATGATGTTACCGTCATACATCATTTCATCTAAGCATGAACTATGTTAGTGCTTCCTGCCCCCTACAGGGAAGAGTCGTACTAGACTCGGGAAAAAGTCTCGAGGAGTACATAAAAAATTTATGGATGACAAAATGACAAACTTGTATAGTGGTCTCGCCCTATACAATATAAAGCAAAGTTTGTATAAGAGTCAGCAATGTCAGAATGAATTTATGACACCTTCCCCAATGTGACTACTCTTATAAACTATTGGATAATGGTTGTATTTGCATAGAAACAAATTTTGCCTCTCTGCCACCAACTCGTTAGGGTACCACGTCAATCCTTCCAAGGAAGGGTTAGAGTTAGTGGACTTTTGCTTGAATTAGGGAAAAGTCTCGAAAGACATACCATGATAAAAGTATCCATGTTTTAATCGTAATGCTCAGTACATTTCTAATAAAATGAGTGTCGGTGAATAAGACGCAGGGTTCAATATGAACTAGTTTATTAAAATTTAATAAACGTACATATCAGATCAACATTTATAAAATTTATAAAATGTGGATGATATGCATAAAAGCATAAAGAAAAACAGTCGACAGAAAATATTGTTTCATCTACTAGGAAACAGATTTGCCACTTCAATTGAATTATCAATAATGATATAGTATGTATACTGTTTACATACACTAGCGTAAGAAACACTTGGCACAAGTGTCCGTATTATGCTACAGATTACCGACGTCAATGGAACAGTTCGTAAGGACACTTCTTGGCCTATCGCTCAGCGTGCAGTAACATACAGCGACTACACACACACCCTCTTAATTAATCGTCCCAAATTAATTACACTGTTCCTCACAGACTTAAAACAGAAGGTTAAAGAATTCTACCTGCTGCTACCACAGATCTCATAAGTTGCTCCACTTGCTTCGCATAGTGCATTAAGAATGCCTTGGATGACTACCACCCGGTGTGCAAACAAAGATGTTCAAAGTCCATACAATTAAAGAAATTTTATGGAAGAGGCAACTTTCCTCGGATCAAGACTAACGGGTGTACTGTCTGGATCTGTTCTGCGAATAACACGGGTGAATTTCGCCCTTAGGTATAGATGACTTTGAACCCCGGGTTTCTTGTCTGAACAGCTGTTCTCCTGTAAAGTCTGAAGTTCTATGATGATAGACCTTTAGGCACTCCACTGGACATAGAGATGCATCTCCCTTCAGAGGGCAGATTCTCTAGGGATCCCCACCTGTTGGTGGGTAGGTTGTTCCTGGTAAGAAACTTTGGGTCTGGAAATAGATTCAGTCCTCCCTCCAAGAACTGGACGTGGCCTTCCTCTGTGGGGAGAGCCACTATTTCATAACTCTGGCCCCCAAAGCGAGTACAAACAGAAATATGACTTAAATTCAAAACCTTCTAAGCACATTCCTCATTGTTCATTATTCATACACAATGAGAAATAATATCTAATGACCATGCAAAGGGTCTTTGGAAGCTCTGAAGGGCTAATTCATTAAGAACGTCGGTAGAAAGGTCGATCTATAAGGCATATGGTATCTGACTTGTCAAGGCAGGCTTGAACAATAGAATTGTGTTTGCTGCTAAACCTTGCTCATGACGGTGAATGAAGAATGATAAATAGGAATCTGTCGGGATTTCTTTGGGTTTCTTCGTCTTGACAAAGGATAGCTATTTCTTCCCTGAAGCCTCATAATGTTTTCTGGTTTCCTCCAAAAGTCTAAACTGACTTTTAAACACTGAATATTTTTCTCATCGTTAAGGAGAGATAATCATGAGATGTAGGTTCCGTGTTTTCTGTGATGGAGCAAAGACAGTCGATTTCTGTACTCGCTGAGACAGGGATGGATCCGGTAGCGGTACAAATCTTAGTCGTAGTTCCAATACCAGAGGGAACCACACGCTATTTTGCCACTTGTGGGCCACTATTGCTGCTTTCCCTTTGAAGGATCTCAGCTTATCGAGGACCTTCAAAAGGAGGTTGTGCAGAGGGAACAGATAGATACTGGACCATCTGTTCCAGTCCAGGGACATAACGTCCACTGCCTCCGCTAACGGATCCTCGTAAGGGGACACGTAACAATCTATTTTCTGGTTGTCTTTCGTCGCAAAGAAGTCTATCTGCAGCTCTGGGACTTGACTCGAGATGAAGGAGAATGATCCTGCGTCAAGGGACCATTCTGACTCTATAGGTGTAATCCTAGATAGAGCGACCGCTGTCACATTGCGGAACCCTTGAATGGGAACTGCTGACAGGTGCCATTTCTTCCTTTCCGCCAAGCGGAATATGGCCCACATCACTTGGATCTCTTTGTGCGATTGATGCAAATTTTCTCCAGACTCCTATTGCATCCTTAAGCTGTGCTCTTAGCACTGGATCTGTTATAGAAGCAAACTCTAGATGGCCCAGCACTCTCTCCTGATCGCATCTTGATATCCGTTTGGATTTCAATAGTCTCTTGACAGATCGTGCTATTTCTTTCCTCTTCTTATTAGGAACGGAAAGCCGATGTGACTCCAAATTCTAGTGGATTCCCAACCACTGAAATTTTCGAGCTGGAGAAAGACGAGACTTTTTGACATTGATCTTGAATCCCAGATGTTCCAGGAATTGGATCACTATTTTAGAAGCTTGCATGCATTCTGTCCTGGATGCTGCCCACACCAGCCAGTCGTCCAAGTAGGCTACTACTTGGACCCCCTTTAGACGTAATTGATGGATGGCTGCGTTCGCGAGCTTCGTGAAAATCCTTGGGGCTATGTTTAGCCCGAAAGGCATGGCTTTGAAGGCCTAAAGTTTTCAATGTAACTTGAAGCCTAGATAGGAGGATAGGTGACGATTAATTGGAACGTGCCAATAAGCGTCAGATAAGTCTTTCTTTGAAACACAAAACAGCCTTCCTTGGAATTTTATGGACTTAACTTTCCGGATTACTCTTTTGTCTAAGAGTTCTCGGACATATTCTTCCAAAACTGGGTATGAGTGTTGGAAGAATTGAGAAAATTGAGGTGGAGGACTGCTCCAGCTCAAACCTAGTCCATTTTTAATTAGGCTGTGGGCCCAGGGATCGAAGGTCCAGCGATCCCTAAATAGCTGTAGTCTCCCTCCTACTTCTGCTGTGGTGGACCTGAGGCCTTGCCTCCTTGACCGCGTCCTCCCCTGTATCCCCTTCCTCCTGAGGGGCGTCTAGAAGAACCTCTGGCTGTTCCTGTAGCTCTCGAATGAAAGGAAGAAGTCTGCTTTTCGAAGGCTGGGTTAAAAACTGGCGACCATGTCGCCACTTGTTGAGGTATCAGCTGGTACGTGGTTGGAGGTTGTGCCACTATCTGAGGCACCGCGGTCACAGGAAGTTGTTGTAGTTGCTGTCGGTATTGTTTAGCTGGCTGAGAGGATGGCCTAGGCCTTTTTGTCTTCCTCTTGGGTTGGGGACCCTCATCTGGAGAAGACTCTCTTGAGATCCAAGCCCAACTTTTTGAGAAGGTTCCAATTCTCTGTGGCGGCCTTGTCTACTACCTCTTTAACCACTTCATTGGGAAAGAGGTCTTTACCCGAGAGATCAGTTTCCTCGGGTCGTGCCTCACCACAGCCGAGGCGAACAAGAACTCTCTACAGGCTCTCCTAGCTTTAATAAAGCCATAGAGATCTTTCGTAACTGTGGCCAGATGGGTTTTGGCCACAACCATGAACATGTCCTGGATCTTGGGGTCACTTGCCATCGTTTCTAGTGTCGTATGCAACGACAGCGATGCCGCAAGTCTTTCCTTTGTCTCTTGCTCTCTACGCAAGAAAACCTCCGACAGTTTTGGAAGTTCCTCACCGAACTGGCGTTCAGCAATATCAGCTTCCAGCTTCCTGACTGGGAAGGTAAGGTGTATATCCTTCCAGTCTTCTTGGTCCAAGGGCAAGGTCAGAGATAACGGCTTACACTCCTCCAATGAGGGGCATGGTTTCCCTGCCTCTACCGCCTTTAAGGCTGCCTTATATCCCTTTTCCAAGAAAGGAAAGGCTCTGGTAGGAGAGGCCACAAAGGAGGGAAGCTTCTTACTCAAGGCGGGCACCTTTGAGTAGGTGAAGCCCCTCCATTTCATCGAGCTCGCTAGTAACGTCTGAGCTTTACTATGGTAAAAAACTATGACCTCCTTCGGCTCCGTCTCCTCCTTTAAGGCTGGCTCCTTCCTAAGACGTACATAGCAGTCCGGATAAGAATCTTTGTTGGGCCAAAATTCCACTTCTTCCAGGGGAATTGCTCCCAACTTTTCTGAGACCACGATCTCCCCGGTTGTCATTGGCATGTGTTCGGCATACCTCCAAGGATTGGTATTCGAGCACAAGGGAAGATCCTTCACGGTGAGCCGCTTCTGGGGCCCACGTGATGCTGCAAGTCTACGTAACTCCAGTTTCATTGCAGCTTCCTTCTCATCATTCTTCCTTTGAATTTGTTGGATCAACTCAACAATGGAAGAAAGAGTCCTTCCCAGTTTATCTGGGATAGCAGACGATGTAGAAGGAACTGGTTCTGGGTCCGGAACCGATGTAACCGACACTTCGTCGATTTCTTGCTCTTCTACTTGAGGAGTCTGAAA
>NC_090734.1:162993262-163010762 GCF_036898095.1 Palaemon carinicauda
TCGAAGAGATAGAAAAAAGAATACAGCAGAAATGACTCCCCCTGTGAGTCCTTCCCCTGGACCTAGTGTTGTAGGCCAGACTAATCCTCCTCCAATTGTGACGCTTGTAAATGCAAGGTCAGCAATCCTTCCTTTTCAGGGTCGAGTCAACGGGTTCTTGCCACAAAATGTGGAGTCATGGATTTCATCCGTCGATGCCCATTTAAATGCCAAACAAATCGTAGACCCTTTTGTACAATTACAAGAAGCTAAAAGTTTTATAGATTTTTCTAAGGGGGATGCGAGTGCGTATTTAAGAGGTGTTTCATTTCAAGAAGCAGTTACTTGGGATGATTTCAAAGTTAGGTTACGCGCGATCTATGGGGGTGAGGAAGCCTTGGATGTAGTATTAACGTTAAGAAATACACTTAATCAAGCCACTATGAATCGGCTTAATGTTATTGAGAGAGCAGCTCTCATAGCTGATAGGCTTAACGAATATCAGGACATTTTAGGTCATTCCACTTGGGTTACTAACGATAACATCTCCGTGAAAGATTTTTTACGATTAATGTATTTAACTTGCATGACACTTATGTTGCCTGAAGCTTTAGTGCGGTGTTTTGATAAGAAGTTAACGCCTGCAAGTACGGAATTGGATGTCTATAAACAGATAAAGAAACACATGTCCAAGTGTCCAGATCTTGATCCCGTGTTAACTCAAGTTTTTGCAAAGAATGAAACAAAACCACAAACAGTGAACGTAGTTAGAAGTCCAGTAGCGGGAATGACGTGTTATAACTGCAAACGTCAAAGTCACTTAAGCGCAGACTGCAGAACGAAATTTTGCTCAATTCACAACACTGCAACGCATTCATATAGTCAATGTTACTCGCGTAAGACACAACAATATCCCAGAAATACACAGTCAATTCCACAGTCAGTTCCATATGGAAATAAAAAGAAAAATCCTCATTTTTACAATAAGAAGAAACAACCAAATGTCAATGCGGTTCAGAGTCCAAAACAAACAAACACTTCTTCAAATATCGCTGAGCCGGAGTCGTCAAACAAGACCTCGCAAGGTCAGACTAATTTTCAGAATGTGCAGAGCAAAGCAAATACCACATAGTTAACACTAGAGGGGAAGAGAGTGATGTTGGGTCAAGGTCATTCATGTCAACATCAATAGTATTGAAAAATAAATTTAATGTTTTATCAGATAAATTTGAGACAATAGATTTTCCTATGAAACACACGGCCGAATTAAGTAAAACAGTGCATGCTCCCGTAGATTTGCAACGAATTCATACAATAATAAGCCAAAATGAGTTACGGCCAATCTTATATGCTGTAAATTTAGAACACAAATCCTTTACGTTATTTTTTTACTCTGGTAGTCCACGTAATATCATGGATTTGAAGATACATCATTTGTTGTTTTCGAACTTTCCGATTGAAAAATCAGGAATTAGATTTTCAGGTATAGGAAATAATGAATTAAATGTCATAGGCATAACTCATGTTCAGTTCAGAGTCGGTAATCGCACGTTTGCCGATACATTTGTTGTTGTAAAAAACATTAATATGTATCCAGCTGTAATTATAGGATACCCATCTATGGGAAATCAAAACATTATCTTAGCTCCTGCCAAGCACGGCGTGTATATCAAAGGGAAATTCTATAAGTCTTCTAATACCTTAAAATCAGTTTTGGATAAAGAGGAGACGACAAATGTAACCGTAACGTACGTTGAAGAACCAATAACTTAACTCACTAATAAAGAAATAATATACGTGACCCAGCAGAATTCTCGTTCACCCGTAATATCACACAAGCTATTTATACAGTAGGCTCACGTCAACAATGTAATATCGAAGTCTGTAATCATTTAAATAACAATTTAGTCATTCACAAAAATCAACATATCTTGGATGTAGAAGTTTATAAACATCGTATTCTTACCGTTGCTGAAATCAATCACTCTCAATCAGTTGCGGATGAATCCCTTTTGCGATCCATTAAAAATAAGATCAATAAAGACATTCAAGACGAAGAAACTCAGCAGAAAATTTTTGAACTTTTAACTAAATATCATGATGTTTTTTCCACTACGGATGGATCCTTAGGAAAAACAGATGTGATCAAGCATCAAATAAGGTTAAAGGACAAGCAGAAAATTATCTATGTACCCTCGTACAGACTCCCTATGAAATTCCAGAATGAAATAAAGGATAAAGTAGGTAAAATGCTAGAAGAAGGAGTCATTAGGAAATCAAACAGCCCTTATAATTTTCCTTTAATAGTTGTACCGAAAAAAGATCGAACATGGCGTATCTGCGTCGACTTTCGTTGTCTAAACGAGTAAACGATCCTTGATCGATTCCCAGTGCCATGTACTGACGATATTTTGTCTTTGTTAGGTCAGAATAAATATTTTACCAGTTTGGACTTACTTAAAGGCTTTCACCAGATATCATTAGAAGAAGATAGTATCCCATACACAGCCTTCAGCACAGCCAGGGGACATTATGAATTATTACGGATGCCTTTTGGTTTACGTTGTGCTCCTATAACATTTACAAGAATGATTAACATAGTGTTTGGAGGCTTGTTAGGGGATATATTGCATGCCTATATGGATGATCTTGTAATCTTTTCCAACACCTTAGAAGAACATCTATGTAAGTTAGAACTAGTACTACAGAGATTAAGACAACATAACTTAAGGGTAAAGATTAGTAAGTGTGAATTTTTCAAAACAGAATTAATATATTTGGGTTTCATGGTGTCAAGCCAAGGTCTTAAAGTAGTCCATGATAAGGTGTCGGCTATACGTAATTTTCCCATACCTACTAATGTCAAGGGAATACAGCAATTTCTGGGTTGTAGTGGATATTACAGGCGTTTTATACACAACTATTCAATAATAGCCGCTCCTTTAACTTATCTTACGAAGAAGGGCGTAGATTTCATATGGTCTGAGCAACATCAACAGGCGTTTAATACTTTGAAAGATGAACTGTGTAGTTCTCCTATCTTAAAATTTCCTGACTTCGGTAAGGAATTCTTCATTGCAACAGACGCCTCAGACTTAGGAGTAGGAGGGGTATTGCTTCAGCAATATGATAAACAATTTTTCCCGATAGCTTTCTATTCTTGAAAATTGAGAACTTCCGAAAGTAAGTATGCAGTAATAGACAAGGAAGGGCTAGCTATTGTTAATTCGCTAGTGCATTTTAAGTTCATAATTTACGGTTATCCCGTTAAGGTTCTTACTGACCATAAACCACTAACAGAGTTCTTTAAAGGCTTCAACCACAGCCCTAAACGAACTCGGTGGCATTTGATCATTCAAGATTTTGGCGCAAGAATCGGGTATTTACCTGGGAAAGCAAATATCATTGCGGATGCATTATCACGCAACCCCGTGTCATCTTGTACGGAGCCTTTAGCTGAATTAATAGATATATCAACATCCATGCCTATTGTAAAAACAATATCTGAACAAGAAGATTTAGGCTGGAGCGCTGAATTGTTACAGACTGAGCAAAGAAAAGATCAGAAAATAGAAACAATTATAAATGCTTTGAAAGGCAATCATAAGGAAAAGGAATATATCAAGTATAAGCAGCAGAATTATATAATCAAAGATAATATTCTGTGTAGGACTGTGACAAGGAAAACCCGCAATACACCACATGTAACTAACGACCAGGTAATAGTACCAATCTCACTTATTTCCACTGTCCTGAATTGGTTGCATTCAAATCCATTACATGGACACCTGGGGTTCTCATTAATGTCACAGAAAGCCAAATCATTGTTTTATTGGCATACAATGCTTACAGATATAAAAAGACACATAGCTAATTGTCGCACATGTCAGGAAAACAAAGGGCATACGAAAACACCTGTCAGCCTAGGAGCTTATCCCATGCCCAATCAACCCTTTGAAAGAATACATTTAGATTTGTTAACAGGATTTTACGAGTCAGACAGAGGAAATAAGCACCTCTTAGTAATTATAGATGCTTTAACTCGATATACAGAACTAATAGCGCTTAAAACTAAAACGGCGATTGAATGCGCTAGGAAGTTTTACGAGTGTTACATTTGTAAACATGGAATTCCACACATGATAATCTCAGACTCGGGTGGTGAATTTAATAATCCCTTTCTTACCTCATTGTGTGAATTCCTCAACATAAAGAAAATAAATACCATGATATATCACCCAGAGTCGAATGGGCTAGTGGAAAGAGCAAATAGGAAGATATTAAATATATTGAGGGTAACACTAGGGGGATCAGACCCCAACTGGGATATTGCAATACCGGCAGCACTGAGTACTCTGAATCATTCATATCATATATCAATTAAAATGTCACCGCATGAAGCATTGTATGGTACCCCAGTTAGAACGCCTTTCCATGTATTAACGCCTACAACTAATCTATCAGATCCTTTAAAAGAATGTATAAATGCAAGTATAAGTCGATATGATATCCTTCGAAAGAATTTAGAAGAATCATAAATCATAATGAAACGAATCATGATAAAACAGCGAAACCTACTAAAACATATACCGTGGGTGATAACATATATATTCAAATCAATGTACGAAAAGGGCTCAATTATAAGCTAACACCTAAGTTTGAAGGCCCATTTAACATTTTGGAAACATTAACGGCCAATAGGTTTAGAGTTCAAAATGTATCCCAACCCACTGATGAGAGAATAGTACCATTGGCTCACATAAGAAATTAAAAGGAAAAGAGAGGAAAAGAAGTGAGAGAAAATTTTTTTATCTTATGTGATTAAAAGTTTTCTTTTTAATACACGAGTAATTACATATATTTTTTCTCGTTACTGGTTTCCAAGATGAATTTTTTGTTGTTCGGAGTGATATTGTTAGCTCAGACATTTTTCTCGTGTGGGATGAGCTCTAAAACTAAAAGTATATATTTTAAATATGGCAATATAGTTGAAAGACAAGAAGACATTTTTATTACATCACCCAACGTAATTGTAGAAGTGAATATGCAAGCAATTTTTCTTCAAGAGAATGATGTCACTAGCTTAAGAACCGCCATTTCAAGGTTTTCTGCCTCATTGGATGAGTTGCATATAAGACATTTTCATTTGACTACAGAGAGTTTGCTTGGATCAACATTAAAAGTTGCAGAGATGCTATCTGATGACTTGAAAAATAAGACTGACGAGACAGGATCTTTGGCTTATGACCTTTTGATGTGGACTGTAGGACACGAACATAAAGAAAGACGAAATCCGTTTATTTATGCTGCATTAAGCATCTTTGGGTCTGTTGCAAGTTTAGGTTTAGGAATTTCCAATCGTCTTAAAATTAGTAATCAAAATAAGAAAATTGAGTTCTTGACTCATGAAGATGAATTGATTATGTCAGAACTAAGGAATCAGGTAGCTTCAATCAATCAAATTATGGATTTATGAAATGAACATTCAAATAATATCGTTCAGATTATGGAAGTACAAGATTTGTTGGCAAAATTAACGTATTATGATTCAAAGATAGATCACATACATAACAGAATTGCACATTTCATTGAGAAATCCAAGAATTATGTAGAAGCTATATCGTTAGCAACTAAAGGTGTATTGTCGCCCCATTTGTTGCCTATAAGTTACTTAAAGTTAATTCTGGAGAACGGAAGGGATAAACTAGGCTATGTTCCTTTGTTAAACGAACATAGGTTAGAATTTTATTACAGCCTAATTACAGTAAACATAGATAATAACAAGATTATGATTACAATTCCCTTTGATTCTTCTGATGCCTGGCAATCTTACAGGATATCACCATTTCCGACTTTCATGACGAATCACTCAAATCCAGTAATATCCAGTTTGACAGGACACGTATTGATTTCCCCAGACAAGGAAACATATACGGTCATTAAAGACTCAAATCAATTAACTCACTGTTCAGACGTAATGGATAGAAAAATATGTACAGCTGACTCATTTGAATTCCATAAAAACTTAATGGATTCATGCGAGTTAGGTATAGTGCTAGACAGTGCTCTCTCCCATACAAGTGAAAATTGTCTGGATAAGCTTTATCCCTTTGACAATAATGAGTTCAATTGCAGACTAAACAATGGCTCGTGGATACGATACGACAAGGACGGCTTCAATGTATCATGCCCTGACGGATCCACGTCCTTCACCCACATCTTCGTCGCAGCAGATGGTTGTATCGGGACTTCCCCTAATTCCATGGTGACTGGTCTACGGACACTCATCAGAGAACGAGCCTACTTCGCGAACTTCACGTGGACCTCTACAATGCCAGCACTCCCTCTCCCGTACAACAGACATGTGGCAAAGCGGTTGATGAAACTTACCGAAAGGGACCACCTGTCACCGACTTATAAGGAAATCCTTCACCACATACTACTAGCAGGATTGGCGTTTACGGTGGTGATATTTATCGCCGTGAACATCCTTGTTAGGCGCAGGTTACAGCACAGCATGCAGCTACAAAGGAACGATTCGCCTAGTCCCGACAATACTCCATACTTGATTCAATTCAAAGCAGTTTGAGTGGCCACCTCATTCGCTAAAGGAGTAAATTGTCGGGAAGTGTTTGTAAAAAAAGCTGTTAGTACGCTAGTAATATGTAATTGAGGAAATTTTCTACATTTGCAATGTTAAAAATACATTTAAAACAACATTTAAAAAAAAGAAAAAAAAAGATATAGATCATTTTTTCTCTCGGCATCTAATAAAAATATATAAGCCGGAATGTTAAAAAAGAAAAGAGAAAAAATATATATAACAGAATCTATGGGCATTTAATAAAATATATCAGCCCTATATATATATATATATATATATATATATATATATATATATATATATATATATATATATATATATATATATATATATATATATATATATATATATATATATATATATATATATATATATATATATATATATATATATATATATATATATGTACGAAGCCGTGGTACGTGTGCGTACCAGGAATTCGTGTTTGTGCACTAAAAATTTGAGTATTATGTGTCTGATAAAGGTAACAATTATTCTTTAACAAGTTACCGAATCATATATAAGTCAGTATTTTTTTTTTGGTACCATATAATCATTTGCTAGCAATGTACCATATATATGATCTTTGTTTTATCATGCATTTTTCTTTTTGCTTTGGTAATATCTTTTTCATATGCATTATTGTTATTATTTTTTAATGTGCCTATTTGGACATTCGTCCTGGGTTGATTATGGCTAAAGTTAAACAAAGAATAATACATATGTCCAGTCACACCTTGTAACCATGTTTTGGCTTGTTAAATTTTTGTGAAAAAATTGAGATAGCTGGCCGAACTTATGTAATAATTAGAATAGTTAATATTACATGTTTAAAACACATGACGTAATATGTCATGTTGGATGAAGGAGTTAGCCGTGGGACTTGCTGTAGTCATTCAAATCATAAACAGGACGTACAATGCAAACCTCGACAATGTGACATTCTTCTTAAACGTCAACACATTGTCTCAGCGTGTGAAAGTTTGTGACGTCACCGGATGTAGGTGTCTTCCGAGTTTGTGACGAATCTAATATAAACTAAGCATATGATATCTGTGATATCGATAAGTTAGTCAGTTCATATCTATACTTCACCAGAATTGGTCATCTGACCAACCAGCTTCCTCCAGTGATGGAGATGTTTAACTCTGTTGTTTTTATAGAATAAATACTTTAAAGCTAATAAGATGTATTCTGTTATCCAGTTACATACATCTGAAATAATACATACTCAATGCGTGCTTATAACAGTAGCACACCAATAGCGAGGCGATTTGTGTTCCCTCTCTGGAGGTATAAGGGAACGAACTTTTGTTCATGGTAGTACAAAAAAAAAAAAAAAAAAAAAAAAAAAAAACATGAATTTGGCTGATATAAGTATAGTCACGAGGAGAGATACAAGTTGATGAAAATTCTCATACACTTATACAGAGCAGGTCGGATTTAGGTTTTTGTGTATTTAGAATTGATATCAGCATATCTCTACTAATGTAGCTAGTTGATTTGCTTGTACTTGGATTCTGATTAATGATAAATTTTGCCATTTTAGATATGTTTTTCATCTTTAAATAGGTCATATTATAATACCTTAATATCTGGATTCTCTCTATACCTCGGGATCAGACACCGAAAGGGGAATCAACTTGGAAATATTAGCTTTTTGTCAGTCGGAATCGTACCATGGACCAAGAAACTGGTCCGATAGTGACATACCATGTAGCCACAAAGAAAGATAAAAGTAGATAAAAATTTCCTGTACTTGTATCTGCCGAATCCATGTTTTTTTTTTTTTTTTTTTTTTTTTTTTTTTTTTTTTTTTTTTTTTTTTTTTTACTATCATGAACAAAAGTTCGTTCCCTTATACCTCCAGAGAGGGAACACGAATCGCCTCGCTATGAATCACCGAAGCTTTCGAACAAATAAGTCATGGAAAACCCAATAGATGGCGCACCGCAAGGACGTTGGGCCCAGACAGGAATAGGAAGTATTTATTTTTCTAAAGCATTGAGGAAAGTCTCCATAATCTGATATCGTTAGAAAGTGATAGATTATTTTTTTGTTTTTGACGTTAATGGGTTTGCGCGTAAAATGTGCCATTAACAAAATATGAGAATAAAATTATGCTTACGATATCTACATTCTTTAATTAGTACTCGCATATATAATCGTATCTTATCAACAGACATGACCAACCAAGGGTCATTACAAAACATTTTAGCTTAAATGTGCACGGAAGTATTTTATAATCGGCAAGTCACCTACCGTAAAAACAAAATAAACATTTGTAGAAGCAAGTCGGCAATTTGTTTTTATTTTATTTCATTTGCGTTATCAATGTAGTAACCACAAATTGCAGTTTCATATGCAAATATTGATTATTGAGAAAGTATTACAAGATTTTCGGTGATCAGTCTATTCTGAAGAATTGTTTTAATTCTTTCATTCTACCTTGTTTTGAGTATGTTCTCCTGTCTGGTATTCTGCTGCTGATTTTCATCTCAATTTGTTGGAGAGAAACTTACTCTATTACATTCCTTATTCCTGATCTAGATATTAATCTTTGGCACCGTCGTTCAATTAGTTCATTATGCATGTTGCATAAGATTTTTCATAACTCCGACCATCCTCTACATTCAGATCTCCCTGGACAATTTTATCCTGTTCGTAATACCAGGCAGGCTGTTAATTCTAATAGCCAGGCCTTCTCCATAATGAGGGTCAATACTACACAGTATTCTAGAAGTTTTATTCCAGCTGTGACCAAGTTGTGGAATGATCTTCCTAATCCGGTGGTTGAATCAGTTGAACTTCAAAAGTTCAAAGTTGCAGCATTTTTTTTTTTTTAATTTATTTTGACCAGGCTGACATGAGTCTTTTTATAGTTTTATGTATGACATATTTGTTTTGACGTTGTAAATAGTTTATATATGACATATCTGTTTTGACGTTGTTACGGTTTTTAGAATGATTTATTGTGTATTTGTTCTCATCATTTATTCATTTCCTTGTTTCCTTTCCTCACTGTGCTATTTTTCCGTGTAGGAGCCCTCGGGCTTATAGCATCTTGTATTTCCTACTAGGGTTGTAGCTTGGCTAGTAATAATAATAATAGTATTCATAGATCTGTCATATTGCGTAATTGGGTCAACATTCTGAGCGAAGGTGGGCGATATGGGGTATGGCAACCGAATGGGATTTTAGAAACTAAAATTAATACCCTATTTTTTTTTCCAAATTTTAGTATATAATTTAGATATTTCCATGAATGTAATATTTCTATATTATTAAACAAGATAATAAAAAGTCACAGGATTATTTTAAGAGCACAGAAATAAAAACAGGAACAAAATATGAAAGTGCATGTTACTGGGAAAGTGGCAACCTAAATTACGTAAAAATCAAATGATCTTTTCAGTGATAGTTGATTGGCAGTTTAATAGGTGGTGTAAAGTTACGACAATATAAACGAGCTAAGAAATTAATATTTTTTTTTTACTAGTCCAACTGTGAGTATTGTTAATGTAATTTAGAAAGCCATGGTCATGAACACTTTTAATCTATAAACAATATTATAGAGTTGACACTTTTTCTAAATCAATATGACCATCTGCACCAAAGTTTATGAAGCTACCTAGGGTGGTGAAATGTAAAACTTTCGTAGGAGGTGACTTCAGACACACTGCAGCCAATCTTGTTACACACTCTACCTTCTATTGCTATCAACCAGAGCCAGGCGTGACTCCGAAAAGCTGTAGGCTGAAAATCCTTCCATAGACAACGCTTTTATTCCGATATTTGTGATAATGAAGTTGACATGTCTAATACATTTGTGTGTATAGATTTATCACTCTACCATAACAGCAATGCCCAAGGGACGCGCAAATTCCACAGAGGTGATTGCTGAACGAGAAAGAATTATCGGATTATGGGAAAGTGGATTGACAGTGGCGAACATTGCTCATCGAATTGGGAGAAGCACCAAAATGGGCAGGAAGTGGATCGCCCGGCCTCGAAGTGGAAGGCCACGTGCAACCTTGCCCAGGATAGATGCCCAAATTGTAGCAGCCTATGAAATGCATCCTATGAGGACGTCGCTTCAGCATACTAGAAATCTGAGGTTAAACTGACATCCCATGACCATGATACAAAGACTCAATGAAGCAGGGATTTGCTGTCATATCCCATCATACAAGGGAATGCTCACTCCTGCAAACAAGGAATGAGCCTTGGGTTTGCTTTGGAACACCTTCCGCATGACGAAAATTGTTGGAGAAATACAATCTTTACTGATGAGAAGGTGTTTCAGTCAGTGGCCGCCCAAGCTAGGCATTATTGGAGGTGACATAACACACGCTATCAGGAGAATTACATCCATCACTGAGCGATAAGTGGCAGATGGATAGGGATGGATGTAGATATCGTAAGCATAATTTTATTCTCATTTTTATCTAGCATATTTCGTTAACTGCACATTTTACACGCAGACCCAGTAACGTCAAAAACAACAAAATAATATATCACTTTCTAACGATATCAGATTATGGAGACTTTCCTCAATGCTTTAGAAAAATAAATACTTCCTATTCCTGTCTGGGCCCAACGTCCTTGCGGTGCGCCATCTATTGGGTTTTCCATGACTTATTTGTTCAAAAGCTTCGGTGATTCATAGTGAGGCGATTCGTGTTCCCTCTTTGGAGGTCTAATGGAACGAACTTTTGTTCATGATAGTACATAAAATTGAAATCAACCAATTTTCACCATCGTAGATTGTTGGAATGTTTTTACCTGGCAATATGGTGTTTCACTGTTGAGCCAGTTTCTCGGAGCAGGGATCTATTCCCTGGCCGACGTTAAGCTATTATATTTTAGTTGAATCTCCCTTAGGTCTCCGATCCAGATGTATAGAGAAAATACAGATATTAAGATAGTCTACAATATGGCTTATTTGAATATGAAAAACACGCCTAAATGTCCAAAATATCTCATCAATCAGAAGACAAGTAAAAATCCAACTACCTACGATGGTAGAGATCAGCTGATTTCAATTTTAATAACAAAAAAATGAAGAATTCTATTGGTACAGGTGGTTGTATGGCATGTCATTGTCATGCCATTTTCTCAGACCAGGGTTCGATTCCCCGGCCGATGAGAAGCTATTATCTTTAACTTGATTCCCCTTTAGGTCCCTGATCCCGAAGTAAAGAGAGAATCCAGATATTAAGTTAGTTTAATATATGTTGTATTTAAAGTATTTAAAGATGGAAAACTCGTCTAAGAGTGCAATATTTATCATATATATATATATATATATATATATATATATATATATATATATATATATATATATATATATATATATATATATATATATATATATATATATATATATATATAGCGTATGACGCCCTCAAAACATACCTTCGGCAGCAGTACTCACCGTCGCCAGCCGCCTGTATAGCAAAGCTTTTTCAGCTCTCGCAACAACTGTTAGGGGACCGATGGGCTTCGCTCGCCCTCAAGGAAATGACCAGTATCGCTCGCCTGCAACCTACCGCAGACGTCTCTCCTCGTGAGGTGAACCTACTTTGTGCCCTTTGGATACACCGTTTACACGGAACTATACGCGCTGCCATACCCGATGTCAATAGTTTACCCATAAAGGACTTGATGACCAAAGCCGACGCCCTTATGGACAGCCACTTTAAGACCTCCATCAACGCCTCCACCCCTGACGAAGAGGACGCCTATTCAACGTCAACCAAAGTTGGGGTGAATGCCGTAGGACATACACGCCTACCCTGTGTCGCTGTGAAGCGGCGACAAAGCAACCACCATCCACCACTCGCTCGTGCCCCAACCAACAGCTTTTACAGCCACTTACTACCTCCCATCTGCTGCAGTTTTACTACTACCACTTCAGATTCGGGGCAAACGTGAAAAAATGTGCCAAGGATTGTCAGTGGCCAAAAAACGTGTAAGTAGGCCATCGCTAGTGGTGGTGGCCTCCCGTGTTTCTAATCTTTTCTTTTTACATGGTGCAGGAACGGGCGTGCGTTTTTTGGTAGACACGGGTGCTGGTCATTCTCTTTTGCCAAGGGAACTCTTTAGGGCACGATGTAGTCTGTCTACGTCTGCTGACATCCGCTTTTTAGATGCCAACGGATCTGTGATACCCACCTACGGTTACGAGAACCTCACATTATCGTTCGGAAACGGTAAATTTAATGGAAAGTTTCTCGTTGCTGACATCACGTTGCCAATCCTCGGTGCAGATTTCCTCTCTCATTTCCACCTTCTGGTCGATGTCGCCCACCGTTGATTGGTCAACGCAGACTCATACTTGTCGACACCTCTTCAACCCGCCCCCTCCAGCCTCGCTCTTCACATCAGCGTACCCACAGATGCCTACGCCCAGCTCCTCACATCGTACCCGGAAGTTTTCCGTCCAGAGCTTCGGCAAACGCCCATGGCTCCTGCTAAGCACTGTATTTATCACCATATCAAGACTATGGTACCCCCAGTCTTTGCAAAACTCAGACGTCTGGCACCAGAATGATTGCCAGCCGCCAAACAAACGTTCGCCGAAATAGAGGAAATGGGCCTTTGCCAAAGGGCCTTCAGCCCATGGTCGTCACCCTTACACATCGTTCTGAAGAGAGACGGCTCCCTCTATCCATGCGGGGATTACAGACACCTGAACATACAAAGAGAACCGGATCACTAACCCTTCCCAAACATTGCCGACGTGACCTCCTACATGCACAAAGCAAAGGTTTTCTCTACGCTCACCCTCCTGAAGGGGTATTATCAGGTGCCTATGAACCCAGAAGACGTCCCCAAGACCACCATCACCACTCCGTTTGGTACATACACCTTCGATTACTCTTGTTTTGGCCTTCGTAATGTTGGGGCCACGTTTCAACGTTCATGGATGGTATCTTAGGGGACATCCCCTTCTGTGTATGTTATGTGGATGACACACTTGTGTTCTCCTCCTCAAAAGAGGAACACCTCCGTCACCTGTGTATCGTGCTCGACCACCTGCAACAAAATGGCCTTGTAGTCCAGTACGACAAGTGACCCTTTGGCGCCCGCAAAGTGTTGTTCTTAGGGCACTGCATCACTTCTGAAGGAGTCCATCCCCTCCCTGAGAAGGTAGCAGCCGTTCAGGACTTCCCCGCGCCCTCGACAGTCAAAGCTCTGCAGGAATTCTTGGGCATGATCAACTATTATCACCGTTTTCTGGCAGCCATTGCCACCACTCTTGCTCCCCTCTACACCTCCCTCAAGGGCAAGCCAAAGGACCTGTAGTGGGGTCCCCTTCAAGAAGCGGCCTTCTGCAATGCAAAGAAGGCCGTATCAACCACTGTGGCTCTCACTTTTCCTATCCCATTAGCCTTCTTCAGCAGAAAACTGTCCAAGGCTGAATCGGGTTACTCTACCTTCGATCGCGAATTGCTGGCGGTTCACTTGGCTGTCCATCACTTTCGCCATTTCTTAGAAGGTACAGCCTTCATCATTCACAGAGACCCCATGCCTCAGGTGCACGCCTCCACATGACAGTCTAACTCCTGGTTCGCCCGTCAACGCCGACATCTCTCCGCCGTGGCTGAATATAATTGGACCCTTCAATACGTCCCTGGAAAAATGAATCCCGTTGCCGATGCCCTGTCAAGAAACACGTTGGCTGCCGTTCAACTGGGATTGGATTACAGCGCCGTGGCTGAAGCCCAACGACAGGATCCAGAGTATTAAGTATGTAGGACATCCTGCACGTCCCTCCATTGGGAAGACTTCCTCCTAAAAGACTCCAACACCACCCTCCTCTGTATGTCAGTACTGGTAGACCGCAACCTTGGATTCCTGCTCCCATGCGCCGGCAGGTGTTTGATTTCATTCACAGCCTTTCACATCCTTCGTGCTATTCTACTGCACAGCTTCTAAAGACGAAGTTCATTTGCACGACATTTCTAAGGATGCTAAGGATATGGTCTGCGCCTTTACTTCTTGCCAAACTTCCAAAGTACATCGACACACGGATTCAGGAGTGGGCACCTTTCCTCAACCTCAGCGTTGTTTCACACACATTCACGTCGACGTAGTAGGGCCCCTACCCACATCACAAGGACATTGTTACCTGTTTACCATCATCGACCGCTCCACTCGTTGGCCTGAAGCCATTCCCATGGAAACAGCAACGGCCTCCTTATGTACTTCTGCCTTACTCTCAGGATGGATTGCAAAATTTGTTATCCTTGAGCATATTACTTCTGATAGGGGTACCACTTTCACCTCTCAATTGTGGACATCATTAGCGAATCTCCTGGGCATCACCCTACATCAGACAACGGCTTACAACCCTGCTGTCAATGGAATGGTTGAACTTTTTCACCGCACCCTCAAAGCAGCTTTGATGTCCTGCTGCAAGGATTCCAACTGGTTTACTCAGCTTCCCTTGGTTCTCCAGGGACTAAAGACCACTCCTAAATATGCCCTCGACGTCTCGGCAGCTGGAATGGTGTATGGTGACCCGTTGGTCGTCCCTGCTGAATTTCTTCCTTTGACAACCTCCTCCGACAATCTCCAGCGCGTACGACACGTCGTGGGCAAATTTACTCCCTGCCGCCAGAATTACAAACCACCAGCGAAGCATCACATACCGATAGACTTGCACTCTACAACGCACATCTTCCTGCGCAACGACACTAGAAAGCCACCCCTAACGCCCCCTTTCCTTGTGGTCCGATGCAGTCCGAAAGCATTCCTACTAAACATTCGTGGTAAAGAAGACTGGGTCTCCATTGATCGTCTAAAACCTGCTTATCTCCTGCCTGATGACCCACCTACAGTTCGCCTCTCTAGATCAGGGCGCCCTATTTAACATGTACAGTATGTCATTTTTAGGGGGGGAGCCATGTACCATTCTGTCTTTGAGTCACAACCTTCTCTCGGCCGGTCACAAACTTCCGCATATGTGACATTTTTCTTTGTTGTACAATTCTCTTTTCAAGGCCTTAAACATTTTGAACAATATAAATTTTTCACATGAATTGCTTAGAATATGTTATACACATCCCTTGGTAATGTCAGGAAAATTCTTTATTAGGGTTGTTTTTATTATATTGCTACTGTTAAATGCTTCATTAATACTGAAATATTTCAAAAATTGGGGAATTTCTTTAAAAGAATTACTATAAGACAGTACAAGTAGGTTTTGTGTATTATAGTTTTCCCTCTTATAATTACCATGATTTTTTTTTTTTTGTTCTCAGTGCATCCCCTAAGACAAGTTTAGGGTACTTTTATTTCTTACTTATTTTTCTAATCTCATTCATTTCATCATCAATATAATCAGGGCTGCAAAGCTGCAAACTCGTAATTCTCTTAAAAACAGATTTAAATACCGTTTTCCTAACTTTGTTACTTTGATTTGAGTAGTAATGGACATATGCAGAGATATTAGTTTATTTTCTATGTACACCAAACTTAAGTCTATTGTTACACCTGTGTATATGATATTCCCGAAAAATGTAAGATACTATCATCCTCCAGCTGTATAGTGAGATTTATGACGGTGCAAAGCCATTCAATCTATGAAAATAGTCATCTAAATTTTCATTTCCTGGCCAGACACATATGAAGTTATCAATATAAAAAACGATTTTCCATATTAGGTATGATGTTATTTAAGGTTCTTCTTTTAAATAAATCAAAATATAAATTACTAAGTACTAAGGTGTTTCCCATGGCCATACCCAAAGTTTGAGCTTAAAATTTCTACTTGAGTTCAAATTAATCCTGTTAAGGTACTGTTAGAAAATTATAAAATAAATTTTCTATTATATAAGGTTTAAGGTTGAAATTCCAGCACACCATCAAAAGGTACTCGAGTGAATAGGGAACTATATCAAAACTGACAAGCCTACACATACTGTTAATCTGCACATTATTAAATTTCTTAATCAGGTCTACATTATGTTTTGCATTAGAATCTTAGAGGGTGCAAAACCTACAGAACTAATTATT
Source organism: Palaemon carinicauda (assembly GCF_036898095.1). NCBI lineage: Eukaryota > Metazoa > Arthropoda > Malacostraca > Decapoda > Palaemonidae > Palaemon > Palaemon carinicauda. Next base: position 163,009,872 of record NC_090734.1, read on the forward strand.
GGCCCAGCTTGATAACTTGGCTTACAGGTTTCAATAGTCCCATACATATATGGTAACGTTACCATGAAATTAACAATACAATACAAATAGCCCCCATAAAAATTCTCCTGACATTACCAAGGGATGTGTGCATCTCATTCCATGTAATTCATGCGAAAAAATTCTATATTGGTTAAATTGAACAACATAAGGAAAGTATTAGCTATGATACAGAATAGATAAATTTTCAATGTACTTGCCTACAGCGGCAGGAAGGATTCGTAAATATGGAATTTCAGTATTACCAAAATAAGAAAAATATACTTGGTACCGCTTACAGTCCTTCCTGCTGCCATAGTTATGATTGGCAAATTGTTGACTCCTACTCTATTTTTTGTTTACGAGGAAACGTCGAGACCAGTGAATGTGTGAGAAGTCATTACTAGCAGTCCAAGCAGTCTCAGCAGTCGAGGCAGATCTGCCAGTTCGGTCAGTCTGGGCGGTCCTGGCAGAGCATTAGGGCAGTGAGCTGTCTTGTAGGACCCACCACATACCCGTATGCCATTGAGCCCGTCTCCCATCGTCAGTGTGAGCCTTTCCTCCTGGAGGATGTCTTGGACGAGGCTCTAATAATGTTATTAAGAATCAAGGGTCCCTCAAGAGGCATTTGTGAAGTATTCCCTTGGTTCCATAATTTGGACGGCGTAATTGGTGGCCACCTGGATGTACTCTCCCTCCTACGACTTATTTGTTCATCATCGTCTCGACTTTGACTGACCTTAGTGGATGATTTGTGGAGAAAAGTCACGTTCTCCTAAGCAAAGACTTCAATCCCTTCTTGCTCGGATGGACTACGGTGAGTAACAAATATTTTTGGGGGCAAATACTGAGTGGTAATCGTAGTAATCTCTT